>NC_056733.1:199604737-199659737 GCF_019279795.1 Protopterus annectens
ATATTTATTCTCAAAACTAGAAAAATTACCTTAATTAATATTTCATTATTCAAAACATTAACATCATCCAAAAGCTCCTTAATTTTGTTGTTAATAATCCTTATGACAAAGTGCAACAATTCAATGCCATGCCTATCAAACATGGCAAGTAGTTCGTCTAAACTTTACAATTTTCACAATGATGTGGATGAGGTTTTTGACAGCACTTTCAGTGCATGTTCTTTTATGATGCTACAGGGATTGTAGGGCTTTGGATAGTCATCTCAGGAATGACATTTGCACTAAATTTATTTTCTAGGATACTGGCAATGTCAACTGGGTCTGCATAGGTTTTGGCAAGTAGTATGAGCTCTGTACATCACTGAGTGTTGTTCTTAGTTTCTAACATAACTAAATAAGGATTTGTAATTGCCCCTTGCTCCAAAAATTTAACCTGAGTTCATGGACTGCCGTAGTAGAGCCAATACTCTTTTTAAAATTCTTAGTCAAATTCCTAATATTTTCCTTGACTTGGGGTCCTTAGATCTGCTATACATTCTAATGAGAATTTTTTATTGTAGATTGTATTTACATTTGTGGAGTATCAGGATGGTTTGCTTTTATATTTCCCATTGTATTTGGGACTAGGTGGGACTGCAAATTCTATATATTCATTTATGTGTGTTTAATACTCCTTGGAAAAACTATCTCCTGAGGCAATGCCTAGGGTGATGTTGTTATAATTGAATTTCAAGACTTCATTATAGCATATAAGGATATTTGCATACTTAAAGTCTTTGAATTCTGATATATTTATTTCATAGATTTTAGCTAGTCTGAGGGAAAAGTTTACTTGCTTATGGTCTGACTTAACTGGAGAGGGTGTTACTCGGAGAGTTGTATATGATCAGTCTATATTTTAAAGTATGGGTTAATATTTTGTCCATTGGTTGGGCTACTCACAATCTGGTCCATTTTAGATCTAAAAACATCAGAGCATATCCTATGTTGATACTGTAGGTACTATAATCAGTTTGCAGATGGTTCAAGTCTCCCAGAATGATAAAGTTCTTATTTATGAGAAGTTCACCTATGACTTCTGAGGTCATGGAAGGGGTCCTGTAACAGGTGATTAACTGGTAGTTGATGTTGCTTTGTGTTAGTTGGAGTTCAAAAGTTCAATGCTTGGGTCTCTGGGAATCTGTTTATAGGACATATGATCTCTGACTACCATGGTTATGTCACAGCAATTGCTGTTCAGTCTGAAGGCCCAATGTTACAGCTATGATGCCCTCATATGACAAATAGGCATAAATGTTTTCCTGAGTAAACTACATGCTAGTACTAACCTGGTGCGTTGACTATAGACACTGGGTTGGGTATCTGCAGCCCAACTCCCATATCAGAACCATCGTACAGCTGTCTCTGTGGCAGCAAGTGTAAGTGCAGTGAGATATTTGTTTTGCGGTTTGGGTTTGTCATAATGGTTATGGTCTTCACCTCATAGACACAAGGTACAATGTTTGATTCTGACCTTGGGTTATTGACTAGGCTTAAAATGGGCCTTCAGAGCAGCTAGCCTAGTATTCACCAATGAACCGATTAACCTAATCCCCAGATATGAGGGTTCTCTCACCTTTCTCAGAAAGCCATACCTGGAATTCTTCCACCTCCATGAGATAGCTCTCCGGTGGTGGTCTAACCCCATCCCTGTGATTAACCTGTCTCTGGTAATTTTCTGTGTCTCGGTCTTGGCATACAGTAACATATCAGTGATGCTGTAATGCACCTGTACTTCTTCCCTATTATGGTCTTCCACAGCACAGATGTAGTGCCACACTTGGTCATGAAAGGTCTTGTCCACATTACCCTTCTCAAGGATATGCCTGCTGTGTGTGCATAGAGCCTATGGTAACACCACAGCCACCTCTGGTCATCTCTGAATCACAGCTGTAAAATGATGTGTTATCAGCCCTAGTCTGTGGTACCATGCTTGTGTCTGCCCATTCATGGGCTAGGAGGTCATGTGTAGATGCCGGTCTGTGTTGGTAATATTTTGCATCACACAGCCATGCTGCACTTTAATATGCATTACATCGTACAACTTGTGGGTCTCTGGAAAACTGCACTTTTTTGCATTTAATTTGAGCCCACTTTTAGTGATGGTATGTGGATAGTTCTAACATTTTCCTACTCATTCTGATCATCAGAGTGGGCATGGTGTCTTCGGCTGCTAATTTCAAGTGGCCCTTGCCTGGTGCAGCCATAAAATGAAGGTATTTCTTCACTTGTTGCACAGAGATCATAAGAAAGTGCCTGCTGTGGGATTGTGAGGGTGCTCTATATAAAACTGATGCCTGGCACCAGCCTTACCAGGGTGTTTAGTGATGCAACCAGCATCATCCACTCTGGTGAACAGAGCAGGCATAGGTATAGTGATCTGCAGAGGCACAACCTGGATCTGCCCCATTAATGGAAGCCAGAGGTTAGGGAGTGGTGCCACCTTAATATCATATGCATTCAGTACATGGTCTGACACTGTACATTCAGCTTATCACTTGTATCTGTAATTGGTTTTGCCATTCAGGAATGTGCTACTGACTATTGTTTCTTTTATATTTTGTAATTGCCAAAGAGACTGAAGGCAGAGCAGATGGCCTGATTAAGGAGGTGTAATAGGCTCTCCAGGCACAAGCAGTGAGATAAGTGTAGCTTATTGCTGTCTGCATGGTACTCTTTTAATAAAGATCAACATGTACTAATGTGTTGTACTTGTTTCTCTGTTTTTTTCTCTTCTTACAGGGTCTGCTGTGGTGAGGCATGAGCCACCAAGCTTTGTATTATCCACCTTGTTTCCTGCTGGGCTCCAGCAGTTCCCAGGCCTGTTTCTCTACAGGGTAACAAAGGCCACCCTGTGGAAAGTGACCTAGAGGGCTTGCTTCTGCCTTCCATGGTCACCACATCTAAGAATGTCCTCCAGGATCCCCCTGGTCATCTGGTGGCAGGTGTGGCAGTTCATGAGGACAAAGGTGAATTGGTGGCTTTAGTACCCACATTGGCACACTGGAGCATCTCCTTGTGCTGCTGATTGAGTCACATGGAAAGCCATCCTCATTCTTCAGGCTAACAGAGGTGGTGCCCATCCATGATGTCAGCCATCAAGGTGACTAACATCTGGGTGAGTTCCCATCTAGGCTGGTCAGGCAGGCCCACCATACAATTCTTTCCTCCTTCATTGTATTCATCTTCCTTATGAGTCACTCATTGTCCCTGTTTATAAGCTAACCCTCCCCATCAACAGCTATCCATCCTCTGTTAGTTGCCTCTGGCTAGTGTCTGTACCTCCCTGTCAAAGTTTCTTCTGCTTTCCATGTTTGTTTGTCTTTCCCTGATTCCATCTCTATACTTTCCTTTAATAAAAATGGAAAGTGGATATCTGCCCCACAGAAAAATGCATGGCCTTCTCCCATCCCCACACACCTACTTACCCTTCATTTTGTCCTTCTGTGTGTGCCTGTGCTTGCTTTTCCCCATTTCTGCCTGTACTACCTTTGCTTTTCCTCTCCTCTTATATGATAAAAATATTTTAGCATTTTATCATGGTGGCCTTGTATGTAATGTTGTCAGTGCCAGCATTGCATCTGTGGGGTACGTCCTTACATGAATGAATGTTCATGGCATTGGGCAAGACACCTGCCTGATGCTTTCTCTTGTTTCACATAGCTATCAATGGCACAGCCTTTCCAACAGCCTGGTTACTGTCGCTACCATGGCTGTATTGTTTTAATGTACAGCCCTGATGCTGACTGCCATTACCATGGCTGTATTGTTTTAATGTACAGCCCTGATGCTGGCACAAGTAGACTGAGCTATTTCTGGTCAGAAAAAAGGGGATTTAAGGTGAATAAATACAGCTGTTATGATTTACTATAATGGCAATTTCCTATTAAGGCGTACTGTTTAAAGTAAACATAGTATGCACAAACTACTTTTTAGTGGTGTATTGTTTGATGGTGATATAACTTCATAAGTATTTTCTATAGGCTGATGCACATTATTCATTCATTTACATTTAATTTTAGGAGGCATTTACTTTTTTTTAGCCTGCAGAGTGATTTGCCAGTCCTAATAGGTGCAGTTTAATGCAAGTTTTCCTTTCTTGATTCTGGCTTTAAGAGATCTTTTAGCCTTTGTCAAGAGCCTTAAGTTGTAAGAAAACTTTGTATTGCCATTTTGATCACCATAACATAGAGCTGCATGTGTAGTGTTTCACCTATATTCCTTTGGCTCCCTGTTATAACCACAAGATGGCTCCCTCCTACTATGAGAGTATGAAGTTACAGCCATATACGCACAGAGATGTCTGACTGCTAGAAGAGACCCGGCTGAAGAATTGATGTCTGCCATCAGCTTTATCCCACTTGCAAGATTGCCTGCAACAATGATCGTATTATTCATATGTCTACTGTTAAGATGAAAGCACTTCCATAATTGTATTTTGTACTCATGTCTGGATTCTGACTGATCTCCAGAGGTGCTGCATCCTCACACCCTCGTATCCATCTTGGCTCCATACTTCCTTCTTCCTTCTCATCACCTCTTCCATTCTGTATTTGTATGTTTTTAACTTCCTTTTTGTTAATTGATGCTTCTCTTTCGAATCAGTTGCTTCAGCGGCTAATTGAGTCCAGGTCAAATGGGCTGTAGTCAGGGCTTTATCCTTCTACATTACAGGAGAGGCACAAAGGAACTTCCTTAGTGCCACGGACACATTTCACACAGTAACTACTACAGGTATTACTTGAGGAAAGGGTCATAGGTCAAGAGTCTACCAGATCATCAAAGTAAATAACTCATTTAAAATAATTAAAGGGGAGGTAACATGTTGACTATGGGACATGGTAGCAGACAGTAAAGAGGAGGAGTTAACAAGTGACTGATTGAATGTGGCAGTTATGGAGGAAATATATCAAAGACAGAGACTGTCAGCTGTACGGGAATAGGATTTAATATGCAACAGTACCTAGTAAATATAGAGAAATTGTCAATAATTGTCAATAATCTTAACACCATGGATAAAGAGGAGATCATGTACCAGTAACATGTGCTGCCATCTGTGAAAGCATAGTTACCATGCTGTTGATGTAATCTGATAACCATATATACTCATTATTACCTATGTGATATGAAATGTCATATGCCTCTAGTAGCCTACACACATTGTTACATTCCAAAGCATTTTCTGGGAAATCAACTAAAAAACATAACACAAAGAAATGCAAATATTTTTGTGAATACTAAAAGCTGTTACAAACAACGTTACCAGTAAAAAGTCTTATTTGCATTGATAATAGTCAGTACGATCACTGTCTTTACATCAGTGCTATCATGAATTAATATGAATACAGAACCAGAATGATAGCTTTATCTAATGATTCACAAACAAGCTGTCATATCTTGAGAATTGTACAACCTAGATGTATTTTGTCAATCTACATTTGTTAGCCAAACATAAGCTTTCACATGGCAAAAAGTTCCTTTCTATGTGCATGCTTACTAAGGTATTTATAGAAATATGAAGAATTATGTTTATTTGTATAACTAATAATATAAATAATGCTGAACATCTTTCAAGATGTGCAACTTAGAGTGCAAATATCAATGACAATTTTCTTCAACATCATCTAAGGTTTCATCAGATGCCATGCAATAATTTGTAAGTGACCAAGTTTTAGAAATATTAAATACATATGTACATATTTCATATTTTCATAATAACTAGCAACTACCTACCAATATTTCCAGTATAATGTACTGTAATTGCACATTGACAAATGTACTTTCCTTTCTCCAATCAGGGTATTTCACACTATGCCCCTCAGTAACATGTAGATCTCTCAATTATGAAAATATGAATGAAAATATGAATAAATAAAGGAAAATTAGTCATTAACTTCTCCATGGCAGAACAACTGAGATTAACAATCTTAGCATCTTTTCGTCAAGTACATCTTACACTTTCTAACACTGCCTAGTATTAATCTATGACTCAATTAGTTAAGGATGACAGGCCCAAAAAATATCTGAATGTCATAAGGAGCTATGGGTATTAACTGGAAGAACACAAAATGGTGCTACAGGCTTGAATGTGATAAAGGAGAATGTGAGTGATGAGTTCTAGAAGTCAAAAGGAAAGGAAAGTTAACATAACATGGAGAAAAGAGTAGGTCACGTGCCAGTAATGTGATCACGCAGCCACAAAAAAAAAAAAAAAAAAAAAAAAAAAAAAACAGAAAGTTAATTTACTAGTGATGGGATGATGGGAGCTGCTAACATGAAGGGGGGTTAATGCATCAAAAATGAGGTGTCACAGCTTAGAAGGAAATGAGTTACACTACCAGCAGTGCTGAGTGTCGCATGTGGGGAGCATTCGCATACAAAGTATGGGAGGTTAATGATAGGCTCTAACAACCACAGGGGGCAGGGATTTAATATCTAGTGACAGAATTTAGTGGCCTTAGAGGAAGGGATGTTAACATGCCAACACTGTGAGCTACCAGTCATGGAGGAAAGGGTGTTAACATGTGAAAACCAGCACCTAACATTCATGGAAAAAGGAACTTAACTCTGGTAGGCATGGAGGAAAGGGAGTTAAAGTAACAGTGATATGACAGCCATGGAGAAAAGGGAGCTACAATTTTGGGCCACTCTTTGGTGGGTCTGCAGTCGGGTTCTTCCTCTTTCGCATTCTTAAGATTTTTTTCCTCTAAAGTTCTTGTTATTAGGGGAGTGCATACACTATCCTGACAAACACCATGAGATATTGCTTTGTATTGGGAAGGTGCTCCTAGCATAGCAAGGATGGGACAAAGGAGGCAACTGCCTCGGGCACAAAATGTTATAGGCAGGATCTGGAGACTAGGTTACATTTTTTTCTGAACTGAAATGTTGGTACAGAGAGGCACTTCAGCATTTTTTTTTTTTTTTTGCTGTTCACTTGAAGATCTGTGGGCTGAGGATTGGCTTTATTACTGTAGGAAGCAAATTGGCTTCTGACAGTAATATCTGAAGACTTTTTTTTCTCTTCCTCTTCACTTGAAGAGCTGGGGGTATGTGGATTTGGTGGTCTGTGATGACTGGCTGCACAGGGCACTAATTGAGCCAGCTATGCCTCTTAACCCCAACCACAGTTGTAGTAAGGCTTGGAAACCTAGGATATGGAGGGTCCAGTAGATCTTCTTATGTAAGGGTCTGTGACTAAGGCTGTACTGTCTGTGGTTTTGACTGTACTTTTCAAACAACTGTCTGAGAACTTTCTATGAGATTGAGAGAACTTATCTTTAACTATCATGGCCTTATGTCAACATTGGGCCCAGTGCAGGATTCTCAACTGAGGCTCATGACACCGTTTTGGGACTGTCTTGTGGCCTCCATTCTTCCTCCCATCCCAAAATGACTTATTGAATAGTGGGCTAAGAAAGTAGGAAAGAAGATTTTGGCATCCTTGCCCCCATGGGGACATTTATCATGGAGGCTTTACATGCAAACTCAAAGCACCTTGAATGTACTCTTACAGCTCCCAAAAAGTAGATGGTCTCCATAAGGCCCCTACTGACAGGAGATTTTAAGCAAGCATCTTTGTGCAGACTCCTTTATGATGTCTTTGGTGCAGCACAGGACTTAAGAGACTACAACATTCCTAACTTTTCACCAGATAAGGAGTGTAAATTACTGGAAAGGGTGTACAAGACAGTATTCTCCTCTGCAGCACTAGCCTAAGATCCCATCACCTTTGTCTCACTTGTTAAACTCCAGTCACCCTAGTGTTTAATGTGATGGCAAAGCTTTACTCCACCCCTGATTCTGTGCATAAAAATTAGTCATTTGAGAAGGTCTACATTTTGCACAGTGGGATGATTGCACTGATGCTATGTATAGGGCTGCAAGCTCAAGCATGTGCATATACAGGATGGCCTCACTGATGATCTTCTCCTCCTCTAAGAAGGACCTCTGGCAGTGCATTCTGGAGGTCTCATTTAAATGGAAAATTTATTCAAACAATCTTCTCAGGACCTGGTATGTTAGCCACCTCTATCTCTTTAGGAATGAGCCACCTTCCTAAAGAAGATGATGCCTTCTTGCAAACTGAAGAAGGTCCTTAAACATCATATTATCTTATATTCTTTGGTAGTGCAGGGTAAATTACTCAAGAGATTAATCTCACCAACCCAGCATTTGTAGTCTTGAGTATATGAAGCTTGTGGATTCAGGAGAGATGTCTCATTTAGAGTTTCCAGAAAGGAACACTATGGAGACTGACCTGTTTGCCACCTGGGATCATTTAGTTATCCCTGCCAAAGGGAGTTCTCTGAGTTTGGCCTACCTTGGAAAGCCATTATTATGGAGTATTGGTTGGTGAAGTGGCAATGGTGCACCCCATCACAGAGCCTTTAGATACTTTCCCAAAGTGGTCCAGTCACACCCAAGACCATCCTAACTGAACTGTTGTGATAGTCCTAGTCTCTGCTCTGCAAGGGTGTATAGATTTCCCCCTCCTCTGGAACAAGGCCAAGGGTCCTACTCCCATTTCATCTTAGCCACAAAAAGGATGGTAGACTTCTGTCATAATGTGGTCCTTTCAGTCACACATTTAGTATGTCAAGTTCCATATGTTGAGTCTCCATTGGATCATGCCAATTCTGCTGTTACTTTGCATAATGGATGCCTTCTAACAAATTATTGCCTGGAATCCTTACATGTTTTGGGTTAATCTCACTTATAGTTCAGTCTGTTACTATTTTGACATTCCTCTTAAACCAGAGTGTTTACCAAGGTGTTTGCCATGGTGACCAAAGTCTTACAGGAGAAACAGCTACATGTGTTCCTATAGATCCATTACATGGATGATTGGCTTGCAGTGGGTATCATCTATAGACTGTTTCATGGTATCCTTTGTGTGCATACTTGTATGTTTGCAGTTCCTGGGATAGTCATATACTGGGAGATGTATTCTCAGCCCTCATTTTAGAAAATTACATTCACCAATGTGGAATTGGACATGTTTCACTGTTGGGCATTCCTGCCTCTGGAGAGGGTCAAGGAGAGCATGAACATTACTGCCTTGGTGAAAACATAGTAGAGTGTCCAAAATTGGAAGCTACTCTGTCTTTTGTGCCTTTTGCCCTCCACAGTCTTCGTGAAATTTGCATGTCTGAAGATGTGTTTATTGCATTGGACTATGGGTGCTAGTGGCTGCAGAGTGACCACACACTCATGGATTTTCACTTAGGCATATGCTGCCTGGTCCACACCTATCTTTAGATGGATGTTCTTTCCCTGCAGCTAAACATATTATATTTGCTAATGATGATTCCTTCAGTGGTCATGGTTCTAGGGAAGTATCCCCCCCCACAGAGGAGCTCTACATCAATTAGTTTGAGCATATGTACATTTATGCTGGCTGCTTAGCATTCTGGATGTTAGCAATGCTTCTGGGAATCTCCAGATTTTGACTGACAGCTAGTTCATTCCGTGGTGCCCAAAGAATGAATGCACATAGTCACATCTCTTTTCAAACAGCACTTGCTTGTCATAAACAAAATACAGCAATGTCTAAATACTTCACTTCGTAAATAAAATGTGCATGCTGGCCCACTTTGTGAGCCATTCATCAAATACTGACCTGAAGCTTGCAGACTCAGGAGCTGTGTCTGGTTCATATGAGGTTTGTGGACTCAGGAGCTGTGTCTGGTTCATATGAGGTTTGTGGATTCAGGAGTTGTATTTGGTTCAAATAAAGCATGTGGACTCAGGAGCTGTGTCTGGTTCATATGAGGTTTGTGGATTCAGGAGTTGTATTTGGCTCAAATAAAGCATGTGGACTCAGGAGCTGTGTCTAGTTCAGACAAAGGCTGAGGTCTCTGGAGCTGTGGGTTATTTAGATGAAGCCTGTAGATTCAGGGGCAGCATCTGATTCAACTAAAGATTTTCTGGTTCAGAATTTCCAGTCAGGGGCACTCTGGAGACTGAGCTGCTTTATACCTGTAAATATATAGTTATCCCTTGCTCTGCTTGGTGCAACATGGCAAACAGAAGTTTACTTTTGACATATTCACAATTCTGCTGGAAAGGAGAGTCATGTATGCCTTTCTTTGACTCCCTCGGATTACCTGCCTCATCTCAAAATTTAGAGAAAAATAGAAATGTACTTTTGTCACCTCCCCTGGTGTCTGAGAAGACTGTGATTTCCTTCAGTTATTCTACACGCATGGTGCACGTCATCTTTTTCTGCACATTGTGAGCTTGTGGAGGGTAGGATTTTGGCCCACCATAAGCTGGTGAAAAACTTTAGTAAGGGGATTGTACATTTTTAACAACCTTTTAAAAACTGTTCCTCTCTCTGGGATTTGAACCTCATGATCTACAGGGATGTTCATTTGCTATTCAAACTCATTGCGTCAGTCTCACTGCCACTGAAGTTCTGTTGTTGGAGATTACTCTTCTTGGTATCTGTCACCTCTACTCATAGGTTCCTGTAGCTGCAGGCTCCAGTGTTGGCTTTGCCTGATGCATAGTTTCACCATCAGACAGCTCACCAGCAGTTGGAAACTACCTTGCCAAAGCCCATACCTCCACAGGTGTGGCCTCTTCCACTGATTGCTTACAAGATATGGACATTAGCTCTATGGTCACTTGGCTATTGGTTCACACTTTCAACAAGCACATTTATTTGGCACTTGATTCCAGGCTTTTTCCACTACTTGGGATTTTGCACAGCTGTAAGATGCACCAAAGAAGATCTATGATCTTAACTACAACAGCTGTATTATTCAATCACTTAATGTTTGAGGGTATCCTTCCTGGTGGGTTACAGATACCCCTCCTCCCTTCCATGTGCTTATACAGCCCCTCCATCCAGCAGCTGCATTTGAAGTTCCCTGCAAGCTGGGTAAGTATGCCATTTGTTAGACGTGTGGGTGTAAATTCTTCCTTGTTTTGTGTGCTTGCTCAGAGATTAGGTGTGAAGTTGAAAGCCCAGAGGCTAGAAGCACTTTCATAGTGTTGTACATAAAGTCACTACATGTGCTGGCATAGTGGGTATACATGTCACTGTATATGGAAGCTTAAAAAAAATCCAAATGATCATGGAAGAGAAATAAATGCAGTTACAGACTCAACATTGACGGAGCTCCCTCATAGACTCACCGATATAGTAAGAACATATCTGTCACATAACATAGCAGTGCCTTTAGTGACACAGAGGAAAGCAAAATACCATGGCACTCATATTATCTGGCAGTCAGTGAAGAGGGGATTTAACTTGTCAGTGGTGACATGTGGCATGTGCGGGGGAAAGGAATAAGAAGAGCTCTAAGTGTATGGGTAGTCAGAAAAAAGATTCTTCTAAGCTTTCGTTAGGTTGCATGTATTGGCTTTAAACAATATGGGAGATGTTTCAAGTCTAGCAACAAATATTATTAAATACAGTTGACAAACCAATATGATAAAGGGCCTGAGGCTACATAAGGGAATGTAAAGTGGTATGTGAAAAAATATATTTTCATCATGGTTAGTTCAGATAGTTTAAAAATCCCTTAGAATATGACTTGGTATAAATAACTTGTGTATGAAGTCATAACTTTTTAACTTCTTGAACTGATTATTAAGCTAACTGAAATGAAAGCAATTTTTGTTAGTTGAATGTATTCAAAACACTTTCTTGCTGTACAAAACTTGCTCTGCCTACTGTGTGACCCCCCTGCGCATAATAGCAACCATGCTAGACAGACAAAGAAAAGACATATGATTCAGGAAAGTTTGTCATTTACTGTTTAAATAATATGATACTTCATGTGTCTAACTAACTCCACTTCCTTTAATATGCTGATAAATACAACACAAACTAAGCATATGAGATGTGGGAGACATAAATTGAAAGCTGACTATTTAATACAGCACACAGTGATTGAAACTGTAGATTCATTTAAGGACCTGAGTATATGGGTAGATCCAGCTTTAACTTTTTCTAATCATAACAACCAATTGGTTAATAATAGTTATAGAACTATATGTTGTATTAAACGTCTAGGAAATCAGAAATAGTGAAGTCATTGTTTGTTAGTTACATTAGACCCAAATTTGAGTATGGAATAACAATATGGAAACCCTGTAAGAAAACAAGCATGAGTAAACTGGAAAGAGTACAGCAGAAATGTACCAAGGGTATCCATGGATGTGGAAATTTAAGTTATTATGAAAGACAAAACATTTGAACTTGTACAGTGTCTCTTAAAGATATCTAAAAGGATATCTTATTTGGGTATATAGAACATTTAGAGACAACTATCTCTGTGAATGTTTGGGGTTATCAAAAACTACTAGAGAATCATCAGACAACCTGTGTAATATCAGCACAGGCAGAAAAATTTAGAAGATATGCAGAAAAATATAAAAGAAAAGTAAAAAAGAAGCAATTTATTGATGATCCAAAAAAGTCAGAGAACTGGGAAACAAGACAAAAGGAACTGAAACACCACCAAAAAAAAGAAGAAATGGATACATTTTGGAGAAATGTCTATGAAGATCATGTGAAGCATAACAAAGATACTAAATGGATAGAAGAAGTGAAAGAAAGAATAAGAATTTCAAATATATAGGATATAGAATGAGATGAAATAACAGTCAGAGAGATTGAAACAAAGTTAAGAAAGCTCCTAACTGGAAAATCCCAGGCCCAGATGCAATACCTAACTTCTTGCTAAATGTATTAACATCTTTACATGAAGATTTAGACAAGAGTAAGTACTATTTATATGGGCACCCTAAACAGACACCAGTCTGGTTAACAACAGGAAAAGCAATGCTCCTACTTAAGAGTGAACCTGCGAGCTATCATAAAAACATATAAACTATACAATGGAATTGATGCCAACAGACTTTATAGTCATTTAGAAGAAAACTCAATCATGGCAATAGAACAAAAGGGTAATCAAAGAAAGTCATATGGAACAATGCATCATTTGTCATTAAATAAAGCCATAATGGAGAACAGTAAAAAGGGGAAGAATCTAAGTGTGGCATGGATAGACTACAAAAAAATATTTGACAGTATTCCACATTCATGGATAAACGAGTGCTTGAAAATGTATAAGATACACCCTACACTGATCGATTACATTGCATCAAGTGGGAATGGAAATCAAACCAGAAGTAGATAAAAATCAGGCAGCAACTAAATGTGCCAAACAAAACAAAACAAAAAAAACAAAACAAAAGAAGGACTATAATGTGAAGGATCAGCTGAGAATGCAAGAAATGCAGAAAATGCATAAATATAGTTGTAAGTATAGAAAACTCTTGGAACAACCTTATGTTAATCAGCATCAAATGCAGGAATGGTTAAGGAGAGGTGAATTTAAACCAAAAGATGAAAGGGCAATATTGGCAGCCTAAGATAGTGGACTACATACACATTGGTTTACAAAGTCCATTGAACATGTGAGAGAAACAGTTAAATGTAGGTTTTGTAAAACAGAATTGGAAACAGTCACACATCTTGTTCCTGGTTGTGATATACTAATGGCAGAAGGACTGTACACTGAAAGGCATAATAATGTGGCAAGACTGTTGCATTGGGGATTGTGCAAACATTATAATATTGAAGTAGCTGAAAAACACTGGAAACACGAGCCACAAAGCATTATAGAACATGATGTTTATATCACATGGGATCACTCATTACCAATAGTTAAAAAAATAGATGCGAGAAAATCAGATATAGTACTCCAAGAAAAGGGGACAAAAGTAGCATTGATCATTGAAATTGCTACACCCAGTGACTATAGTTTCTTACATACAGAGAGACACAAAGCCATAAATACCAGGATTTGCAGGCAGAAATGAGGGCAATGTGGAAGAAGGATATGCAGACAATTCCAATAGTAGTAGGAGCAATGGGTCTTATAAAAAAGAATTTACAATTGTACTTAGATATGTTAATGATATATGTAACTCCATACGAATTGTCGAATAAGTCATTACTGGGCACATTGCAAGTGCTGTGAAGAGCACTTCTGGCTAACATCAAAGATTGAAACAATAGTAATTTCATAAACTTTAATCGTACTTTGACTTAGGAATGGGGTACATTCTTGTCATGGTATCAGAAACCCAAAAGACTTGGAGAAATTAAAAAAGAAAGATTCCATAGGAATGAGAAGTGTACTGATTGGTTCATTGAGAGGTCAGTTGATGCATGATGGAACAGACTACCAAATTACATTAAAGCAAGTACTAGTTTAGATATTTTAAGAACAGCCTGGACACTTATTATGGGGACAATTGTTTTGGTATATTGTTAGGCTAGAAGGGCGTTAATGCCTTTGCTTGAAATATCTGTATTTATGTATGTATGTATGTATGTGTGTATGTATGTATGTATAATATATATGTATGTATGTATGTATGTACTGTATATATGAACAACAGCCCTTATTTCAAGGGGCTATAAAACCTGGTTTTATAAAACTAGCATGACAGACATCATTGTGATGGACTTCTATTCAGGTGTTCTTTAAATTCTGCAGCTGTACCTTTTGTGACAGGAACATGAGGAGAAATGGATTTGGTGTTACATCTACTAATTTACTGTGCATAATAACCATGTAGATCCAGGAGGCTGTTTGTTCCAGTTACTCTTATGGCATAGCATGTCTGTTCCTTTAGTAATTAGGTAAAAGTTTCATAGAAGTAAACTCAGTATTGCTTGTAACTTAATATTAATTATGAGAGTTTGCTTGCAGATATTTTTAGAACTTTCTGAAAGCAAGAGTGTGCGTGTGTGTGTCCCTGGCTGGCAATGGGGTTAATAACTGTTTAGCAGTGCAAGTGTTGCAGTTTATATCATACACAGAGTCTATATAAGTTTTCATCTTTTTGATAAAGAGGCAAAAATGTGGAGAGGGCTGTATTACAGACAGAAAGTTACTGTCAAAACTACATATATATTTCAGTGCAGAAAGTGTATCCCAGTATGTGACATAATTATGCTTAATATGCATTTTATCGGATTTACTGTTTAGACTTCTAGTTTCACTTCAAAAATAGCTATCTGACAACATTCTGTGTTTATTATATCATTTTGTTGTGATCTTTCAGAGCATAATGTGTTTTTTCAGAAATGTTTGTAAGATTCTGAGTTCTGTGTAATGACTTTTCTTAGGCTTCGTATTGTAATTCTAAGTCTTGTAATTGTGGGTTCCAAAATTATAGACAAACAAAAAATATGAAATTGCAGAAGAAATGTGAATGCCAGCCATCATTGCTCTCTTTTAAATGTGCTTTTTTGTGAGGGGAGACCTTTGTACCTCTCAGTGTGGGGGTTACACCCTCACATCCCCGCTACTTAAATATGCTACCTCTTAGATCACCATACCTTTGAGAAACGGGAATACTTTGCAATATGGTGATATCAAACTTAATAAATATAAATCTGCATTTTCTTACAATTCAGTCTTGCTATTCCAGGGCTCACACTAACGAGTCTCAGAGTTACAAAGGGTTACCCCCATTTTTTTAGCTTTGTAGTTCATTTTGTCTAGAAGAAAAAGAATGGGAACAAAGAAAAACTACAACATTCTGCTTTAGTCATCCTCCAAGTGTGGAGTAAATGGTTCTACTTTTTCATGTAGTGGTCCTCAAATGTAACATGTGGCTCATGATACTGGTGCTGGCTGGATCCAGGCAGTGATGTAATGGACAATGTGATTATCTAAGGTGAAGTATGTTCTACAGGACTGGTGATGCCAAGATGTGAAATAAAATGTAGCCCACACACCTGCTGATGCTGCTGCCATCTCTGTCCCATTTCTGGTTTATGTAACAGAGACTGGAAGTGACAAGGATGCACAGGTGAATCTTCGAAACCTGTATGGCTTTGTGGTTGTCTATGATCTACTTTTTTGGACTGACTCTAGTTCCAGTGATGATCTGGGTTCTATGATAGTTCTAGATCCACTTCTGATCTGGTTTCTTTCTTTAGCTACACCACTGATCTGGGTCCTGTGATAGCCCTAGAGCAGCAGTGATCGTTTTGTTCTGACTGTAGACCTTTTGTGTATTTTGTGTACTGTCTGCTTGCAAACTGCTTGGAATTTGGACCCAATCACAATCAGAAAAAGAAGAATGCAGTATTCTTCCATGCAGCACAGAGTCTATCATCTACTCATTTTCTGAAGGTTTGGCCTAAACACCACAATGCTAAAATCCATATCAAGTAAGTCCTACTATTAACAAACCAGGCTTGCCCACTCATGTGGTTATAGTGAATAAAAGTAGTTATCATAGCACAAAGCATCAGGCAAGACATAAAAACACCACTCAAATTTAATACACTTTAAAAGCAAATGTCATATGAAGCGCTTTTCATCCAGCCAGTTGACCAGACTTCATCAGATAAAATCAGGTAATTTAATACGACTTTTAAATAAGATATACACCCCACCCCTCTTGTCCACTCACCAATAATAATTGCAGGACTTTGTTTCATACAACAAGTAAAAATTCACCTTACAACCCAATTACTAAGAAGACCTGTAATTGCAAGTAGTCAAACTGCCTCACCAAAACAAGTCTTATAAGGTATAAACAAGTTACAACTGGGATTAGTATGACAGAGTTTCTTTTTACAATATTCACTGACTATATGTTTTATATACTTTTTGGTCTCACAGTTGAATTTTTACTTGTTGTATGAAACAATTAAAGTCCTGAGATTGTTATTTGTGGGCGGACAAGAAGGCTGGGGTGGATATCTTATTTAAAAGTTATATTAAATCACCTGATTTTATCTGATGAAGTCTGGTCAACTGGCTGGACGAAAAGCACTTCATATGACATTTGCTTTTAAAGTGTATTAAATTTGAGTGGTGTTTTTACGTCTTGCCTGTGGCTTTTTGTTTATTGGCTGTTTGCATTTTACCCTAGTTTGTTCATAGCACAAAGCATAACATATAACAGACAAATGAGGATCTATAGATGTTTGTGCATTCATATGCCAGATTTAAGCATAAAAAGTGGGAAAGATGCTTAAGTTGACTTCAGGAAATACAGAATGATGCTTTCATTTTTTATTCCAGCTTTCTCCTTTGTCTATCAAACTTGTCTAAGGTAGTAGACACTCTCTCTCTGCTTTTGCTCTGACTAAATAATCCTGTATTTAGCTGTTTTCTCTGCTTCAAGCATGACCAATGCTGTCATCTCCCACGCAACAAATGTAAAGCTCTCAACCTTCATTGCAGGATATTGAGCTTAATTTTGATATAACTATACAGTTTGAGATTTAACTTTGTTGATATGCACAGATGGACATGATAAGTCATTACTGACAGCTGTGTATTACGCCTGTGCTACATTTATTTAAAGTTTTGCCTGTTCTTTTGTGTTTGGTTTTAGAACAGTGTTGCTGTGTGGAGAAGCCCTCCATGCAAAATAATTTCATAAGAAGCTGTTTTCTTCCCTTCTGTGCTTTGGCTCCATATGTATATATTAAAGGGCCAAAAATGGATGCTGCTCCTTTAATAAAACAAAGGGGCTATTTTTACAACCTTTTTTGTGATGGTATACAATTATAGTTACTTTGATGCTTTAAAGCAAATGAAGCTGATTTTCACAGTGTCTGCCTATATACAATTCACTGTATGCTGCACATTTAGTATGCAGGATGCATCGCTAGAAGAACGTTCAAAGAACATTAATAACTCAGGGAAGTAGCAGAGGAGGACAGTTGGTATATTTAAGTAGGGGGGTGTTCCGTGTCTTCGATATTTTGTGGTTTCCTGTTTTTATCTTTCGACTACATAATACAGACACTTCAGGGCCTAGGCATGATGCTTGGCTGACCCATGTTTCTTGTGTTAAAAGGGGGCACTAACATGCGGGCAAGAGGTGAGGTGTTTGTATGCTACCAAGGTTTGAGTGTGTTAGACCTTTGAAGCTTTGGTATGGAGTTTTTTTAGTACCTCAGCATATGTGAATTTTGTGCTAGTGCTGTGTGTTTCTGAGGTGCTCTGTGTGTGTGTGTGTGTGTGTGTGTGTGTGTGTGTGTGTGTGTGTGTGTGAGAGAGAGACTTCTGAAAACTATATTTCTTGACAGATATGCACCAATTTAAGTGAGTATTTACAGCTTTCAAAACAGACTTAGTATATGGCAATAGCAGAGGGTAGTAGTGAGTGAGTGTAAGGCAGTTGCTGAACTCCTTCACAGCACCTAGTGCTAACAGTCTGCTGACAGATGAAGTAAGGGCAGACTGTAGTCCTCTGGTATGCAGAAGTCTGGTAGTCAGGTAGAGCCCAGAAAGGGTCAAATGAGTCTTTGGCAGGGTCATGGACTGCCCCCCCCCCCCCCCCATCCCAGCTATACCAATATCCAGTTACTTGACTTATGGAGCCAGTTATCATAAAACACTGTACAAACCTGTCAGTGCACATACTATTTTCTACTTTACTTTTACACTGGTCATAGAGATGTAGATTTAATTTAAAGCATTTATTTCAAATGTTATAGTGAAAACCCTAACAATCATTTACTAAACAAAACAAACCACTCTCACCTTGAAAACTTAGTATGAACAGCAGTAAACTTTGTCTTCTCTTGAAACTCACATTTGTTGAAAATACACTGGGAGCGCATTAAACTACAACAGACCTGCTGAGATTCATAGTCAAATAGCATAAAGTGAAACACAATTAGGGGTTATGTGAAGGTTGCAGAAATTCAAAAGACAAATGTGTGATACATTTGCTAATGGCCTTGGTCATCTGACTGGGTGCAAGTGTCCCTTTTCAGGGGCAGCCCTTGTGATCTGTCTGATGAAGTTACTTAATCAGAGTCACACTGAAGACAAACAAAGGCTGAGGGACTCCAACCCTGCACTACAGGAAGCATTCATGCACTACAGGACATAACTCATTAACAGATTATAGCCTTACTCGTCTATACTAAATGCCAAACAGACTATTGAAGCATTGAACATTGAACACTTCATATCCATGTGACTGCAAAAAACAAGCAAATCAAAAATGTATTTATAGTTAAACACAAGACTTCATGCTGTGCAGTGTTGTGTCTTTTGGCTTTTCCCGGTTAGGGGTCGCCACAGTGGAACTCCGGTCCGCTAATGATTGGCAGTAGATTTTTACGTGCCGAGTTGCCGGCTCTGATGCACAATCTTCAACGAAGGTACGCTCATTCACGCATGTCTCCACACAGAAGACACTCTAGCTGAGAATTGAACAGGACAACGCCTTACTGTGAGGCGACAACACTACCGCAGCACCACCACTGCAGTCATTGTATACACACTCTAATAATAAACACACTGTCAATAACAAAATAAGGAAACGGAGGATCATACTCAAAGAGCAAGGCTCATATGATGTATTTAAACACATGCACACATATACACACACACACACACACACACACACACACACACACACACACACACACACAGACACAGACACACACACACACACACACACACACACACACACACACACACACACACACACACACACACACACACACACACACACACACACACATACACATTTCAAAATTCTCCCTGTTCCTTGTTCCAAGATCATCAGTGCAATCTGTAAATAATAGCAATCTGTCAAGTCCATAGCAGTGATCTGTTTCAGCAGCTCATCACACCAGTGATTCCCGATCTGTAAATAATAGCGATCTATTAGCTCCATGAATAATAGCAGCAGCAAATCATCACAAAGTGATTCTCAAGTGATCTGTTTGCTCTAGGAATCAAAGCAGGTTAAGCAATAGTAAATGTAAAGGTGTAGCAGCTCATCACTTCAGCAATTTTCCTGTGATCTGATAGCCCTGGGAATTGTTGCAGCAGCAGCTCATTACACCAGTGAATCAGCAATTAATTTTTTGAGTGATTCACAATAGCAGGCAATCAGGCATTATAAAATGTCCTTATTCCATGGAGCATTTCAAAAGTTACTAATTCTAATACAAGTTCCTTGTTCTAATCTAGGAATAGCAGCAGCTCATTATTGGTATTGGCTTTTATTAAACAAAAAAGACAGCCCTTTTGGCACAAACGTTGTTTTAGCTCCAGGATGTCTCTCACTGGTCAAATGCTTTACCTCTAAACCAATGAGAGACTGGAACAAAATAGAGCAGTTGCACAGATCTGATTTGCAGCATCATGGACCCAGACAGTTTACTGAGCTGGGGATGGGATCTTTATATCATCATCATTATTATTATTTTTAATGTTTATGGGGCCCCCTGCCAGCACCAGCCTTAGGCAGCTGCCTAGGTTGCCTTGTGATGGATCCAGTCCTGTAGCCATGTACAATGAATTTAGAAGGAATTATAGGTCATCTGGTTAGTGGACTACAATTGTTTTACATTTATTTATTTATATGAATTTGTCAACCGGAGTAGAACATTGATCACGAGCGACCAATTTCAGTTTCAGTCCTGGAAAAAAAGTACAAGTTTGCTATATACAAAGACAAAACAATACAATTGTTGAGAATATGCAATATAGCTGCTGTTCAGAATATAGATACTCAAAAGGGCAGTATCAGAATGCTGACAGGTCAAAATATAGACAGAGGTATTTGGATTGCTATTAGGGCTGGGAATGTGTTTGTGTGAGTTATTTATTTATTCACATTTATTGACATTTGTTTATCAGGAAAGTCTGACTGGGCACAGGTGCCTTTTTTCAGTGGTGGCGCGAGGAGAAAATCTCCAGGGTAACAAATTGAATGCATTCAATATTCACAATAACAAATTTCATAATGCAGTTACTGTGTATACATAGCATAAAAGTCAGTTTAATAAAATTTGTATTGATATTCAGAAGCATTAATATACAGCACTCTACTGAGAATTTATAAGATAGGTATGAGTAATTTAAGAAATATATTAGAGTAAAGTTTGTGCAAGTTCTGCTTTACATTTTCTAATAGTTCTTTTAAGTTTCTTGCTTCCATGTATCAGTGTGGTCTTGAGGTATGGGATGGGGATTTCTTCACACTTTTCCTGATTCTCCTTCTTTTGTTATAAAATTAATACAGAAGTTCAACAGATATGTTTATTCCTGAAGTTACCATTATATGTAGAGTGGATAGGTGCTGAATTTTCTAGGCAACTGTGTGAATTTTTTTTGAAGGTCTTTTACACGTGGGAGTAGTTTTTTTTTCCTAGAGATGTCCCTAAAGATGATCTTATTGGATGCTTGAGTGGTACTTCTAGGCCTAACAGGTAAAATGACTGAATTGTGGTCAGATGTAACCAAGGGTGAGGAGATGTGGGATGGGGTACAGGCAAGGGCTACATTGGTGTGGTCAAGGATATTAGAATCTCTGTGGGTAATTTTATAAATTGTCCCAGCACATTGTTATTAATACAGTCCTGGAAATACCCAGCATATTAATTTTTAGAGATGTAAGTGTGCCAGTCATTGTTCTGGTAATTTAAGCATCTCAGCAAAAAAGTAATTTGGTTGGATATTTAACCCCTCAATTGTGTTAAAATAATTTTTATAATCTTTGGGGAAACATTGATAAGGATATGTAGTTAGCAATAAAATAATAGTTGGATTTGTTCAAGGAGATTTGGATCTCCTGGAGCTCTGAATTAGGACTATGGGCAGTATGATGTGAGATGATGGTGATTCTGACAAAAAAAACCACATATTCACATGAGTTCACAAGGACCTGAAGGTAGGTAGGTATTAAACCTTGGGACGTGAATTAAATGGTGGTACATATTTGATAGGCAATAGAGTTGGTTCATCTCTATTACACAGCAATTAAACAGAACTTTTCAGACTATTTTGCCCTTTAATTTTATTTGAGAACGATAACCATTTATTTGAAGAACTGCCCTTTATTGGTGATATTTTCACCCTGATGCATATCCAGTTCTGAATCCAGGTCAGCAGTCTCATTTCTATGTCTGTATTATTTATTTCTTCAAAACCAGTCCAGGAAAATAGAGAAAGAAAATACACCAATGGAAAAGAGAAAAAAAAACTTTAATTTCACCAATTTAAACAATGAAGTAAGCACTTTCGTCTTAAGACTTCCCTCTATAAATATAAGACTTCATCAGACATCATTGTTAAACTGAAATAAATGACCTTTTAAATATACCTGTCTTTGCTCACATTATTGATCATGTGACAGACAACATGTATCTTTTTAGTTTCCTTTTTAAATGTGTAGTTAATACTTGTGTTCAGACCTTTGCCCCCACTTACATCAAGTAAAATTTGCCATTTATACTCTCTGTAATTTAAATCATCCTCTCTACTACCCCCTCTTTGATTCACTGGTGCATAATCTAAAACACAAAATTAAAATCTCTTAAAACCCATACCCTTTCCAGAATGCCTGAAAATCACATTGAGACTATCCTGCCTTTTACTTACCCTCATTTGTCAAAAATCTTGCTTTTTAGTTTTCTGCCATTTTCCCAGCATAAAAAACTTTCACATAATGTGCAGGCTGCCAATAAATATTTGAAGCATCTAAAATGCTACTGCATGCCTTACACATTATGCTTTTATATGTAGCATCCAGTCTATTGCTTTCCCTTTTTAGCACATTTCTCCACTCCCCTTACCCCCTTACCCCACTCTCTAAGATTCCTTTAATGTTAGTGGTTCTGTTATTTACAAGCTTCATTTGTGCTGCAGTACAACAAAACACTTCTTGATTATCACTTAGAATTTTCCATTTGTTGCCAATAATACTTTTTATAGTTTTGTATCAAAATTGTGAGTTAAGACCATACTCACCCTTCCCAAACCATTTTCATATTGCTATCATTAACTAAGCTCACTTTTTTAGTTAATATTTTGTCAGGATATCCTCTATTTCTAAACCCTTGTTTCAGTTTCTCAGTGATATTGTCCATGATCTGTTCCTGAATGGTCAGTTCATGAACTCTCCACTCCATACTTTTAAAAAATTATCTCTTACATGGAATGGATCTATATTATTATAATGTAACAAGGAATTGCTGCTTGTTTTAAAACATAACCTTGTGAGCAATTCGCTATTGTTATCACTCTTGTAAATCCACATATCAAGGTAATTTTGTGTTCTATATTATGCCTGAAATCCAAAAATGCTTCTGAACCCTTAAGATATTTCATAAAGACCTAAAATTGCATCTTGGTATCTCTCTGTACCAAAACATATCATCAATAAAACAGGTATAAAAAATAATTTTATAATGCTCACTTGTGTAAACAAATTCCTTTTCCCAATATTTCATTTCTTACTTTTTGTAACTGTTCCCATAGCAACCCCTCTTACTTATTTGTAAAACTCTCCATTAAACAAAGTAAATGTGTTTCAAAACCAAGTCCATGCATTTTCCAATGAATTTTATTTCATGCAGAATATACTCCTGGTTTAGCAACATTCAACGTCTCTGTTATGAAGAATTACTGTATACAGTGATCTTATATCCACTGTCACAAATAAATCCTTTTCCTCCAATGTAACATTCCTCAAAGCTTTCTTAAAATGAAACATATCCTTGATAAAAGAAGGCTTGTTAAGAACAGCAAATCCCACTTTTAAGTGCTACAAGCTCTCAGAAGTGTGCTGTCCTCATTAATCCCCAGTTCTTCTTTACCCTCCTCGATTCCTACCATCTTCTCCTGTGCTCTGCTTTTTCCCTGTCTGTCCTGTAACTGTATGTAGTGGAAAGCTAGGGGGCTAAGTAAGTTGTGGTACATAAAATCTTAGAGAGCTGCTTGCATGCTCAAGTTAGTTGTACTTTTTGTGTTGATTCTGTTTTCAAAATTAATTTACAGTGTTTGGAATACAACTGGATGGTTCACCGAAATGACTGTATTGAAATTGCCTATTTAGAAATATTTCCTCTTCTTTATTGCTGTATTTCCTATGATTGTATCCTCATTACCATTGAGTAAAATGTAATGAATTCTGTAGGTAATCACTTGTATCTGATAGTTGTGTGGACAGTCTTTAGGTATTGTTGACTAAAGTCAGTCACATATGGTATCAGTCTGCATTGCTGACTAAATTCAGTCACACTTCACATGGTTTCAGTCTGCTAGTAGTACTTTTTAATGTGTAATTTCATATTAATTTTATAGAGTTAAATTTAGTGTAGGAATTTCCTTTGATGTCTGCTAAAAGTGAAGCTAGATGTTAGTCTCCCCAACTTATAGCCGTTAAGTTCCTGAACTTGCCCATTCTACTTTTATTTTACACTGGGAGTGCAAGTTCCTAAGGTTCCTAATTCTTCCTGCTGCTTTACAACAAAAACTTCAGACTGTGCCCTTTCTCAGCTACAAAGTGTTTAGAAAACCTTGTTAAAAGCTACACTACTGCAACTTTATGTATGTTAATGCTTTTCATATAGCTGCTCTCTGGCAGATAACTTTATACTAAGAAGTGCGTTGCATCACTTATACAAAAATATTTATTTCGGCTATAAGTTTCAGGCCTTTGTTTACTCAGCTACCTATGCTGCCCCATTTAATGTGTCCTGATAGTAATTTCTTCCTTAACTTAATTCCTTCACTTCTCTAGCTGATCAATGTAGACTTCAACCATTTTCTCCAAGAGCACATCTGTTGTCATTAAGGGTTCTTAAACCATTTTCTCTGATTGTTCTTTGTGTTGTACTAACTCAGGGGGAATACCCACTCCACTATGACACGCTACACATGTTTTCATTTTGCTGTCTGCCCCACCACATTCCCACCTACTCCCATATCATTACATTCATACTTGCCTAACCACTCCAAAAATATGTATCACTGGTAATCAACCAATCAAAACTAAATATATCACTATTCTTATTATATCACTCAGCTGGCCTTATATCAATGATATTCTTTCTCTGATCTTGACAAAGCCTATCCAGTAGGCCTAGCCTTTGTTCTAGAATTAAACACCCACCCCCAACTCAGCTTACCCTCCTAGATATCTTGACATCTTAACTCCAGCTAATTTATGCTCCTTTCTGTCTAACCTTCAGCTATGTCACTCTCATAACTCACAGTTTCTTGACCTCACTAACCAGGCAGTATAACGTAAGAGAATTTTACTATGTATAATTGATGGAATTGATTAATTGGAATTAACTGTGTTATAAATAGGAAGCATTCAGGGAATGTGTTTTACTCTGTTTTACTGATTTTCATCAAAGTGTGGTTCAAGATTGATTGATTTATGGTCCAATCATACCAGAGAGGACATCACACAGTGGAGGGTGCATTGCTCTGGCATGTTAGTGAGTACTATGTCCAGGACTTTCGAGCCTCTTGTGGATGTGCTGACTAGCTGTTCCACAGCAATTGCATTGACAAAGTCCAAGAACCTCTGAGCCAGCATGTTTGTGGTCAGGTATGTCACCCAGTTGGTAGCAGGATAATTAAAATCACCCATGAGTGAGATGTTGAGTTGTATGGCAAGTGACTTCAGTAAGTCCAGGTATGTGGTATCCTTTTCCTGTTTCATGGTGGGACACCTATAGCTAGCTATGATGTGGTAGGGGGCTTTGCCTATAGTTAATTGGACATGGAGTAGCACAAGAGAGTCATATTGTTTGACCAGTTTCAAGGTGTACTTATCCTTAATGAAGATGGATACACCCCCTCCTTTGGTTCTTTCATGCTCAGTTTGTAGTCTGAACATATGGAAGACATTGTAGTCATGCATGGCTGGGGTGCTTTCCACACCTTTGAACCATGTCTCAGTGAATGCACAGACATCAGCATCTTGCAAAGTGAGGAGCGCTTCCAGGGAGTGCAGTTTCTTGTTTAGACTCCTAGCATTAAGCAGCAGTACCTTGAATTTATCTAGAGAGGATTCTGTTATGTTATGCTCTTTCAACTTTGGTCTGTCCTTTTTCACTCTTTACACATTTATTACAACAGTCTAGGCAAGAGAAAGGTGTGCAAGTTAAACTTTGCACATAGCCTAGGTAGAATATAGGCTGTTCATCTTCCTGTTTTGCCAGATCCTAAAGCCTATTCTAAAAAGCTCTTCCTTCTGTACTTCTACTCCTGCAGTCTAGGTGGCAGATAGGCTGCACCACACATCTTTGCACATTGCCTTGATGGCAGATAGTCTGCACCACACATCTTTGCTTGTAGCCTACGTGGCAGATAAACTGTACCACATATCTTTGCACATAGCCTAGGTCTCAGCAATTCTGCACCACATATCTTTGCACATAGTCTAGGTGGCAGATAAGCTGATCTCCTTCTCTTGGTAGGTCTTTTTTTGCTTATACTGCTGCTACAGCAATCTAAATAGCAGTTAGACTCTACAAATTGAACCTATGCATACAGCCTAGGTGGCAGATCCACTTACTTTGTTGTCCACGGGTAAATTTGCTGCATTTTATTTTGATTCTCAGCTATTTTATCCTCTATACTACTATTCCAGCTACGTAGGTCGTAGCTAGACTGTGCTCCTTACTCATGTACATAGCCTGTGGAACAGGTAGGCTGTGTTACTGAGCCTATGCACACAGCCTAAGTGGCAGGTAGGCTATGCTACCTAACCTATGTACACAGTCTAGGTGGCAGGTAGGCAGTGCTACTTCACCTATGCATGCAGTCTAGGTGGCGGGTAGGCATGGTCCTTCTTTTATCTGTCCACTTTAACTTTTAGCTTAGGTGACAGGTTGCATTTACACTTTTAATCCATAGCCGAGGTTGCAGTTATAGGCTGCACTTTCAGTTCATTTCCTGATACAACCTTTGTAAATAATAAATCATACTATCTTCTTCTGTCTGGAGATTCTGCTTTTTAACTGGGTGCAATGCGCCGGATTTACAGCATTGGCAACATTTAGACTGAGGTGTTTCTTTTACCCAGCTTTCCACCTGCTTTAATATGGCTGCAAAAGACATTGTTGCAATACTTATTGTCATAGACTTGCACCAGTCCTTTCTGTCCATTTTACCACCACTCTGACCCTCGTGGTACCCTAGTATATTATCTGTTGCACTTCTGATATTCTCCCATCCATGCTCTATCACTGCCTTTACCAGTTGTAACCTCAACTAATTTGTAGACACATAATATCAATTGTTAATCTTGTAACACCTTCCTTAGCATGCTGCATTAGTGTTTTGTCTATTCTTTACAGATACTTTGCCTCTTTCTCATTCATGTCAGAACGCCTCCAGTCCTAATCAGGCCCACTACTGTCAAATATGAATATGCAGTCTACTAACTGACACCAGCAATAAACTCTCTTATGCTACAGGGAAACAATTTCTATTGCAATCCAGAGGTCACCAGTCCCATCCCAAAAATTAAGTACCATCTCTCAAATTTCCACCATCTCCATCTCAAACTTATATGTTCAGGAGATACTCACTCAAACCAGGACCACCTTAATTCAGCTCTAAATTACAGAGCCCAATCACCTATCATATCAGAAATACAAACTTTAAATTTGCTTGCCTTAATGCATTCAGTCTTAATAACAAATGGACCAGACTTAAGGCATGGCTGGTAGAAGAAAATCCCCATATTCTTGCTGCATCAGAAACCTAGCTGAAGGATGATTACTGCCCCTATCTTTTTATACAGGGCAACTACTATATATATATATATATATATATATATGTCACAGAAAAACAAAATCCCACTTACCCAAGTCACTCAATGTCGAGATGACTTTGTCGAAGCCATAAAGGAATGAACACTTGGATGACCAACTAGAAACTCCTGGTAAGTAACTACATGTCCAGCACCACAAAAACGTCAAACAGAAGCAAATGAACCAACCCATGCGTGGGGCTTCGCCCCTTCTCACACCACTATGTGGGGGGCTGCACCCCCTCACCCCCCTAACTATACATAACTCTGAGATCACACTACAGTGGGGAAAGGGGCAAAGTTCAGTATGGTGGCCAAGTGTTTCCTTTCCCACAGTAACTTTCTGGTCTTCCAAGTGTTCATTTATTTGTGATTTCGGCAAAGTCATCTCAACATTCAGTGATTCGGGTAAGTGGGATTTCATTCTTCTGAAGCAGACCCATATATATATATATCTATATATATATATATATATATATATATATATATATGTATATATATATATATATATATCTATATATATATATATATATATATATATATATATATATATATATATATATATCTATATATATCTATATATATATATATATACATACATATATATATATATATATATATATATATATATATATATATATATATATATATATATATATAATGACAAAATATAAGGCCTTAGATCTGGTGGTGATGCTTCAATTCTGGTCAAAAGAATACCTGTATTACGGTTGTGGATTGCACTAATTCAGATACCGCAGATGACAAGAGTCACAAATGGGTACTCTCTCACATCATATTAGGTGGGTATACTCACATGTGGATTGCTGCAGTTTACATCCCTCCACTCTCTTCTGTTTCTCTTCTACATAACATTTTACAACACGTGTTCCCTAAAGGTATACAAAACAATACAGTTATTCTTGGTAATTTCAGTATCAGTACCATTAGGAAAGACTTTCTGCCTCTGAAAAAAAAAATGTTGCAATAATTTAGCTTGGCCCAAATAATTCAAGGTCCTCCTCAAAGTAATATAAGAACTGTCTCTAGCTCCACACTTGACCCAGTAATAGCCAACATACCAAATAGGTGCCTTCACACTGAAACACTCCCCAGTGATCTGAGTAACCACTCACCCATTAAATCCACTTGGTCAATCAGAACATAAAAATCCCATCTCTAATAATTGAATGAAGATCTTTCCCTAATGTTGTTGTTTGTCTTTTGGCTTTTTCCCGGTAAGGGGTCGCCACAGCAGAACTCTGGTCTGCTAATGATTGGCAGTAGATTTTTACGAAACGCCGAGGTGCCAGCTCGATGCCCAACCTTCAACAAAGGCACGTCCATTTACGCACACATGTCTTTTGAACGCTATCCAACCGTGGGGAGGACATGCTGACTCCACACAGAAGGCACTCCCAAGCCACGCCGAGAATCGAACAGTAGAACCTCTTGCTGTGAGGTAACAACACTACTGCCGTAGCACTGCGGCATCCTGTTCAGTGCTATAGATTGGACTCCCCTGTCACATGTCTGAATCCACCTCTGCTTTAGAATTTTTCGATGCAAAACTGAACACAATTTAGGATACACTGTACCCCCCTTGCAAAAAGAAGGTTTGGATCAAAGTGATGCCCTTGGCTTTCAGTGGATATTAAAAACAAAATTAAAATCAGAGATTCAGCCTGGAAGAACTGGAAAAGGAACCCAAACAATACAGAGCTATGCCAAACTTTTCTGAGATTAAGAAAAGAAGCAAGTATTGCAAAAAATACTGTAAAAGCCCTGTACCATAGTCAGAAACATGACACTAACTGGGCTAGACTCAGTCAGTTTTGGAAAGAAGTAAAATGCTTAACAGAGACATTAAATAACTCTTCAGCTTCCAAGAATGAATGCTAAGCATTGAATCATTCCACCTTTGGTAAAGATTATGCTCATTTTTTGCATTCCACCAAAAGTAACGTAACTAAATCCTTTCCATCAATTTACTCCTCCACCAAATAAGAACAAGAACCTTCATCCACTGATCTATACCCTCTAGTCTCTTATGCAGCAACCTTTCTCCTTCCTGAAGTTTCAGTAAAACAGACCAAGTCCTTACTTCTTAAACGCATCAATTCAGGATCTAAACCCAGCAATCTTCATCCCACCTTCCTAAGACTTGAAGCTGAAAACAATCGCTAAACCCCTTACTTGTATCTTTAACCTACCTCTCTCCTCAGGCACTGTTCCACCAGCATTCAAGCACACAGTTATAATGTCTACCTAAAGTTACTTTTCCTAATGGTTTGAAGGATTGTAGACCTATTTCTATCCTGTGCCCTATTACCAAAATATTTGAAAAACTTTTATACAAACAACTACTGAAGCACATTAATAGCTATTGTGTGTTATTTGATGAACAGTGTGGCTTGTACAATTCCTTCAGTACCTTTGCTGTCCTGGTGATGGTCGGATACCATTTATTGCAATCTGAGTGAGGGACTTATAACTGCAGGTTTCTGTTAACAATGATAGGGCTTTTGAAACAGTCAACAATACCATTCATCGCAACAAACACAAAAGACTCAGCATTGGAGATAACGCTATTTACTGCTTTTGCAGTAGTCTAAAAGACAGAACCTTCCAAGTCCATAGCAATGTTTTATCCTTTACTGCTGGTAAACATAATACAGGTGTACTGCAAGGATCTGTGCTAGGTCTTCTTCTCTTTGCTCACTTTGTTAATGATCTCCCCCTGGAGTTACCAACTTTCGAATTAATAATGTGTTCATATGACATGCTGCTCCTGCAATCCAATACTAGCCCCTCTGATCTGCAAACCAAGTTACTGGACAATTTCACTCAGTTATGCCCTCGGACATCTACTAATAAACTTCTAATTAACCCCAAGAAAACCAATGTCATGGTCTTTGCCTCAGCCAAGAAATTACCCACTATTCCTCCTGTTTTCTTAAGAGATCATAATGGGAACATAATAACTATTGTCACTGAACAGAGGCCTAGGCCTAATACTCAACCCTGCCCTTTCCTTTACTACACACACACATTTTGTAACTAATGAAGTCCTTCCTCAATTTAAATTGTGTTACAAGATCAGTCACCTTGTTTTGCCTGCTCCTTGCAGGCCCATTGCTAAAAATATTTTAATACCCAAACTTGAATATGACCTTCCTTTTCTTGATATGCATTCAGCCCACAACACTCATAGAATGCAGACTGCTGAGAATAAAATCTGCAGATTCATTCTGTTAGCAGACCCCCAGATACACCACTATAATTTGCTAAAAATTCCAAATGGCTTTCAGTGCTTCACAGGGCCACTTTTCCTTTAAGCAATCTTAATTTACAAGGTGCTAAAACATGGTCACTGCACCTCTTTAAGAGTGGAACTACATTTACAAGATGACGCTTATGTACTCAGAAGCACAAAGGACAACAGTTTCACTCTATTACATCACCATTTAAAACTGTTGTAGGTGAAAGAGCCTTCTCTAGACTGGGACCTGCTGCCTGACCCACCTGCCTACAGACATCAGAAATCTGGAAACCATTAAACGCTTCAAAGATGCACTTAAAGAGTATCTCTTTACTGAATCCACTTACAACGGCTACCATGATAATGGTCAGGTAACTTATCATCCGATGTCATGAATACTAGAATACATTTAATAACCCGAGGAACAAACAGAAAATAAGAAACTAATACATTTATAGAGGGAAGTGTTAAGGCAAAAGCACTTACTTCATTGTTCACATTGGTGAAATTAAAGTTTCTTCTTTTTTCCAATGTTGTATTTTCTTTCTCCATTTTCCTGGACTGGTTTAGAATATTTATTGATTGGTCTGGTCCTAGAAGAGGCTTACTGTTTAACTGATCTTTATTAATTATTTTGCTACATCCACTATCATGAGTAGCCTGACACCACAATAGCTTAGTATAAACTTATGACTGTTTACTGTATTACATCTTCTCTTGCAATTATATTAAACCGCTAGCCTTTGCCAAGTCATGCTCCTTTAGCAGTAATGCCATGACATCCGTCACAGATGCTATCACACAAAGTGGCCTGTTTTTTATGGTACAGATCTGTTTAGTTTCCTACAGGGATAATAGCTTTCCCTTTCATCTGTAGTTATGCCAGTTTTTATAATACACACCTATTTTGAACCATGTATTTCATGTCATTTCCTATCATATCCAATGCCTAGCATTCATTAAGTATTGCAGTATTTCATATTACCCTACCAGCCAGGTAGGATATCCAACAATGTAGGAATCCTTGCAAATAACAACTAGTGCATCAAACAAAAGAAAATTGCTGGGTCTACAGGATCATTTGATTTTTAGGGGATAAAAAAATGTTTGTACTTAATCAGTGAATAGTGGACAAGACAATCCAGATGCAGATGCAGGTGTGATTGAGTAAAGGGCATCTCTTTTCATGATGCAAAACAAAATTAATTAAGCAACCGAAAAAACAACACTCTGCAAAGAATTTAAAGATGGGGAAAAAGTGTATTTTCATGATGGAGGTTTGTGCCCTAAAAGAGAAATATATAAGCATTGTGGGGAAATAGTTCATCTAGAGGCCAGAGGTTTTTGAGGAACTGCACATTTTTGGAACTATCTAAAAAAACTAAACTTCCTCCAGATGTTCCTCATAACATTAAAATGGCTTCTGAGTGTTGTTTGTCAAAATACAGTGGAAGCTGCACTCCATGCCAACTTCCATAGAAGGAAATGGACAGTCTTGCGGGATCTACATTTAGCCTCCTGATGAGGTAAAATGTGAAAAAAATCATAAGAATGAAATAAAAAAGCATGTATGGCTTGACAAATAATTACATTTATTGATACAGCAGACTCAGAGATACCATGCATCAACCAGGTGAAAGATGACCAGGGGTGGACCCTACTGTATTCTAATGGCAGGGTGAATGTATTTAATGACAGGCAGAGGGCTGCCACACGTCTTTATTAGAGTTAGTTACACTGAGATAAAAAGGTGGTTACCAGAAGGTGGAAATGATGGAGGGCCTGAATGAGAGAAAATGTTTAAAATATATTAAAATAATTATAAAACCTTGAGATAATAGCTGTAGAAGTGTAGCTTTGAGAAGAGATCAGAAATAACTGATTACTTATATTTTTTGGAATATAACATAGCTGACTAAATGAAGAAAGACTGACCACCAAAAACATGGACATTAATTAAATTTTGATTTCAATGCAGTGATAGTGTAGTTAATTGTATATATTTATGTAAATAAGTGATTTGGGAAATAATTTTATGTGTTATTGTAGTAGACTTGCTATGTATTCTGTTTTTTTCTTTATGCAGTAATGCTGAAGTGTTTGTAATAAAAGTACATCGAATTCTAAGTGTTGTCAGACACTATGACATAATGAAGGTCAAAAGTAAAACCAACAAAACTCTTGGTCAGCAATAAACAATTGTTTTAGATCAGTTAAGATGTCCCAACCCTACTCTTTCTGCAACAGATTCTAATGAGGGCATTGCCTCCAAATTCATCAGCCATTTCACACAAGCAACATCTTTCCGAGTCAAAGATATTCCCAATAGCTCTTCTCCTCAACTCACACCCATTTCAATCTCAGCAATCAAAAGATGCCCACTTAAACTAAAATCAGCTACACTAGCAATGGACAATCTTCCTGCAAATGACACCAAATTTGTTGCCAGCACCCTAGCTTGCTTATCTCAAATCTAAAAAATATATCTATATAAGAAGTCCATTTGTCTTATAGCCAGAAATAATCCTACATCTTCCTACACAAAGGAGGACATTCCAGTGATCTAACTACTGACCCACTGCCATCCTTTCTCCACTCTCCAAAATTCTTAAAAAAATGTCTGCATACACAATCCCTTCAACATCTTTAATATAACAACCTTTCTGCAGCATAGCATAATTTCTACCTTAGGCATAGAGTAAATGCTGCACTATTCAGCTTTTTTTTCACTGTCAGTCACACATAAAACAAGGGTAACTGAGTCTCCAGTCTGTTTCTACATCTATCCAAAGCATGTGACACGATTTCCCATCCAAACCTGTTACATAAACTCACAAACCTTGGACTGGGATGGGAGGGTGGCTTAATGGCTAAGGTGTTTGCCTTACAAACACAAAGTGCAGGGTTTGAGTCTCACAAGGGATAATTGGCTAGGCTTAAAATGGCTCACAATGGCAGTTAGCTTAGTACTAAACTATGAATCTATGAACTTTTCACTAGTACTATTGTCTAGTTCCATAGTTGTCCCTCACATTGTACTGTGCTCAGTAGTTATTATCCATTTTACACCCCATTTACTCTAGTGAGCTTAGTCCAGTAGTGCTAGCATGTTCTGTTATACTCAGCAATGTTATTGATTTTTAAGCTTTCTAATATGGATATGTTCTTTAAATTAGAGAGAATCATGTAGCCTAAATTCATAGTGAAACAGCCAAGCCATTCAAATGTGGGGGAAACACTGAATAGCTACAGAAGAAAGTGGAAAAGGCTGGTGAAGGAGAAAGGGGGGGGGGGGGAGAAAGAGAAAGTGGAAGAGGCAACACAAATTAGAATGAGTGGTGAGGTGAAAGAAAACAGTGGTGAAAACACACGGCTATTAAATGAATACTACTTCTCAGCATCTCAAATGAATATACACCAAATACATTCAGCTGAAGAGCCCATGATAAGAAGCGCAATCCAATTATTTTTACAAAAGCAGGAGGACCCTGACCAAATTCTGCAAAACTAATACCCACGATAAAAGGTATGGTTCTTTCCCTTTCACTCATCAAGTAATAAGGCCCAAAATAAAGGGTTTAATGTTGGTGTTTTCGCAGAAAAAAGTGTCTTGACTAAATCCTGCAAGTAGTAATGCCTGAAAGAGTGGAGGCACACCCAGTCCTTTTTTTCAAAAAAATGGATCCTGAACAAATCCAGTAAATAGTAATACCTGGAATAAAGGTAGGGATCCCAGTCCTTCTACAGAACAAAGTGCTTTCTGTCAGCTCTAAAAATGAGAGGTGAACTTGATTACACATCTAACAAATTAAATAAATAATAAATAAATAATAGGATGGGAAGGCATGGTTTCTGAAGCCTGGACAGGGCAGATGTGATTCTTCTTGGAGCAAACTAGAAGCTGAACACTGCCATGTTGTCAGTTTGTATTTTATTCAAGGGAGTTTTATGAAACTGCAGCTAAAATTGTGCATTTTTGAATATCTGGAAGACTGTGGGGTACAACACTCAAGTCAGCCTGCATTTGCAAAAAGAAGATCTTTTTGTGCAACTTTAAGAAGCATTTTTTGGCAGGGCATCTAGAGCAGAGGATTAGAAGGGGCCCCTGAGCATAACCTACTTAATGTTTGCAAGGCATTTGACACACGGCTACACAAAACAGTACTTACCACATTGGTAGGCTTTTACTGGGTGTCCTAGTATGGTAGTATGACTAACCTTTCTCTATAAAATAAAAACCAAAGGATAATAGTGAATTGATATGGGTCATTTGTAAGGCTCATGCCCACTGAAATACCACCAGGGGTCAGTACTGTGACAAGAGCATTTCTGTATCAGTATAAGTGAAACTGGAGTTTGGTTTGCAAGGAAAAGCAGGAAGTTTGTACCATGGCACAAAGATATGCAACATAATTAATAAAAAATGCTGAAAGGATGTAAGGAGACTTTGCAAGACAATAGGAGTAGTTAAAAGCATGCTAGCTTATAGGTAGTCCAGAAAACCAAAATAGTGCAGTTGAGAAACAAAAACATGAGAAAGGATTATGCAATCAGAAGGTGTATAGAAGTAACATCTAAAGGAAAAGGGAGATTTTATATTATCAAAAGATCAGCAAGCAGTGTAGCAGAAGTACATGTGGTGGCCAATTCTTTATAATTTTTACATTGCTTGTGAAATATTACTTTCTTTTGTTCTGTCATAAATTGTAGCTAAAAAAAGGCCCACAGGGACAGCTGACGTAAATAGAAATAAGGCTGCAACAATACTGAGGTATAGAGAGAAAAACATCACTGGTAGAAAACAGGAAATTATTATTTCTGTCATCAACCCACATTATGTGCAGGCTTGAATGCATTGCCTTTGCAATTGCTACACAGAATGTAGGTAGTTCTGAGCAGGGAGACAGAAATGATGCATGATCAGCACCATAAGTCAGATAAAGAAACGTAAAAAGTGTTATATGTGCTGCCTTAACGAAACACAAGGCAGGGACATGAAACATAAATCCTTCAGGAGAGTTCATAGCTCCCAAATGAATAATGCCTTTTAGAAGAATATTATCATACAGCTGACAGCTGAAGTAACACTGCAGTCACCATTCAGCACTTTGCAGTAAAACCTTCATTTAGTCAATTTTGCTTGTTGATTATTTTGGTGCCATATTTTAGCACTTCCGACAGAAATTGAAACTTACCTTAAACACAACTAAACTGAAAGATCTATAGACTAAAACAGTAGTTTGTTAACACTCCTTATGGCAGAAATCAAATCAAATATGTATGTTTTCCAGACAAAACACCAGCTTTGTGCAACAATCAGATAATGTAGCTTTTTAGACTTTAAGCATTAGGTTAAGTGGCATCATAGGAATTAAAACTTTTTCTTGCATAACATAATATGAAGGCACTGAGACTACCACACCAGAGCCACATCAATGTATTAAAACGCTGGAGCTCCCAGCTATCATCTTTTCATCCAAACCTCCAAGCTCCAGTTATTACAGGACTGCACAACCAGAGACACCCCGCAGATTGTTTTTTTTTCTCTCTCTGCTATTGCACATGCCAAGCCTAGCTTAGTCAGTCACAACACTCTTAATCTTTCTTTAACATATCTTTGTTTCCATCTCCACCCTATACGTCAGCATCTATTTCTGGTGTAGACAATATCATAGGTCTAGTACATGTGAGCTACTGTGCTTTTTTTACTAGCCACCCCTATGCATCCATTATAAAGTTTTAGGGCACTTAGGGTGTGAAAGTAACTCAAGCAAACATCATACCTTTCAACTGTCCAGATTTTCATAGAATGTCCAGATTTTTTTCCTCGTATTTATGATCAGTTCTACATACATTTTGTGGTTTTCTGGCAAATCTTCAAGGATTGAAGTCAATAAAAAATGACAGTCATTTGAGTTTCAGGTATTATACTATTCAGAAAATGCATGTTAATGCACAACCTGTTATTTTGTCAACTTTCCAAGTTAATAAGAACAGTATTTAAAAATTGTCCCTATTTTTGGGCCATTGTCCCCCCCATTATTTTTGCTATTGTCCAAATTTCTTGTGCTAAGAGCTATAAACAACATGGCTCCACAGAACACGTGGTCCTGCTGCATTATGTATGACCCATTCATGCAAACAATATGGCTACAAAGAATGAATGGTCTTACTGCAGAATGTATACCTCACTCATGCAAACATCATGGCTCCACAGAACATGTGGTTCTGCTGCAGAATGTATGACCCATTCATGCAAACAATATGGCTACAAAGAATGAATGGTCTTACTGCAGAATGTATACCTCACTCATGCAAACATCATGGCTCCACAGAACATGTGGTTCTGCTTCAGAATGTATGTCTCTGACCCATTAAGTAACTAGATGAAGGATGCAGTCAGGGGTGACTTGGGGTGGGTGCGTAAACAGTATGACTCATCAGTCCTTCCCTTGCCTAGCTGACCCTTAAGTATCTGACATGCTAATTAAATTGATCATCGGTATAACAGTTGGTGCCTTGTCCTAACATTAGTAGGCCATCCCAAAATGTTATCTATTTAGTAAAAGCAACAACTGCTACCAGCAACTTGGGTAAAAAAGCCAGGCCAATACACTCAAATCCTTTATACTAATATCATGATCTGTTCACCCTATAATGCTTTATCTTAAAAGAAAATGAATAAAGAGTTTGTTAATTTATTCTGCTCACTTTGTAGGAGAAACGTTCTTTAGGAATAGAAGTTATAAAACTTTGCATGAAGGCAATGATACCTTGAAAATCTGATCACTAAAGATGTGCACTTGTAATGGATGATAGGCAGAGAGAAACAATTGACAGCACATCTCATTCTTGTAATTACAAATTCCTTATATATGTCAAGAAGACACTTCTGGACTGATATGTTTTCCACTATTGATCACACAGCTTAAAATTGTATAAAAAATAATGTCCTAAGCATTTTGGAAAAAGAATGTTCTCCTTTTATAGACATTAAAATGGAAATGGTGATAAAGTTGAATACACAGGGTACAGCACACTGGTACTATGTTGAAACTCCCCTCAAACACAACAGAAAGTCCCCAGAAAATCCAAAAGATTTAAATGATCTCAGGTAATACTAACATGAAATCTCAGGAATGCTGTAATGTTCCACCTCCTCTGTAGCTCTAGGTTCCAGTTTGTCTTTCCTAAATCAGGGGCATCTTTCTACACCTACTCTAAGGTGTTTATATTTTCTGTCATTGCAAATCTCATGCCATAAAATGAGAGATAAAGGAACAGAAAATACCTGCTCCCTATTGAAATGAAAAGGTTTGCATTACTGACTACCAAAAGGCTAAAAAAAGAAAATAGAAGAGAGTAAATATGGAACATCACTCTATTCCTGTGAACTTTTTTGCATGGGGAAGCCCACTACACCACTGATGAGGGGAACAAGCTACTGCCGACCCCCTGCACTTATATCTACTAAAACTGAGATTACCATAACTCAGAGAAAATGGAATAATCCAAGAAATGGGAATCTTAGACTTAGTATCTGAGATTTTGGCCACATAGTCTTCTAATTTTGGGACTCAGCAATCCAAGTCTATGCATTTTAAATGGTTACTGAAAATTCTTATGAACAGATACTTTTTCTCTTACATTGTCAATGCCTGCCCTGTGGGACCTGCTTTCTGACCTGAAAAGATTATGTCAGAGTACAGCAGATAGGGGACAATTTAAACCCCCACATGGAAGCAAGTAGTTATTAATTTAATCTTAAAAATATCAAAGTAACCTGATTTATATGCCACATGTTCTATTATCATGTTGTTACGTACAGACTGAACCATTTATTTCACTATGGGCATATAGTTATCTGTTCTTACTTATTTGAATAATTGTGTTTTTTTTAAAGGCAGGAAAAGATTAGAGTAACATCAGTACTGTCAAACTATTGTTGCAAGAAGCAAAACTGGTGAAAAAGCATTCACAGGCTACAATGGAGCTATGTCTTCAAGTCCTGGAGGGCTTTTCCCCCTGTTGAGCTCATTCTAACAGTTGTCAACCAATCTGAGGACAATAATCTAGCTTGGTGACTGTGCTTCATGCAGAATTTTCCTTTCAAGAAGTTCCAGGCGAGGGTGACTTTTATCTCCATCTCTCTTTCTCTATTGGTAAAACAAGGTTCACTACACAAGTCCATTTTTCATACTGCAGCCACCTGTGAATGAAATGGAAGTTTTGTAAATCTGTAGTTCAGGTTATCAGAAGCTTGGCATTGAGCTGGACACTAATAACGTGTGCCATATGGTTTTGCAGGGGGACACGTGTCTGATATTGGGGCTGTATCCCATACCATTGTTAATTAATTATTCACACTACAAGGTCACACAGCCTCGGAGATGAGCACAATAATTGTGGGTATGAAAACATTCAAGATGGAGTGATGGTTAAGCCCACAGAAGTGATTGGAGTGTAAGAATCTTATCCTTCTTCCATAATACCTTAAGTTCTTATCTTTGAATTTTGGAATCATGCTTTCATAGTTAGGGATCTGGGAACATATGTAGACAGTAATCTGGCTTCTCTCATCAGAAGTGTTTTTGTGCCATTTATTTATTTTCTTTCTATGTGTGCAGTAGCTTATGTTGTGTTATTATGATAGAAAATAAAGGAAGAAAGAAAATATTGAATATCTTTGTACTACTTTAAACTTTTTTTCCAGGGGTAAGCCCACTGCATCCCTGATGAGGGGAGCAAGCTAACATGTAGGCAAGATAGTAAGAAAATAATTCTATGTCACTCAACTCATAAGCATGGGTATGGCATCCTTGTCCAAGGAAGTTATAGTACCACTGTACTCATCCCTTATCAGACCATCATTGAGTATAATGCCCCCTTTGGCATGTACCTAACCAGACACTTGCAACAGTTGGAATGCCCTCAAAGGTCCCTCACTAGGAAAATCCAGGGTATGAATGCCCTCTACTATGCAGATCATCTTAAGGCCATATTTCCGTACTCAGTCACTTACAGGTTACTGAAAGGTGATCTATGCTTAGCATATAGGGCATCTTCAGATCCAGCTCTGGTGGATATCTTACGTATATGCAAAAGAAACAGCACCAGAGAGACTAGAGCCAAAGACCTGAACTTTGCCTGTGGCATAAATAGATCATTATGGAGAGAATGACATGTTTCTCAACAGATCCCAGCACTATGGAATAAGCTCCCCATCAACAGATCCCTGCACTATGGAATAAGCTCCCTGTCAATGATCCCTACACTATGGAATAGGCTCCCCATCAACATGAATCAGAGTTCATCCCTGACCTTATTCAAAAGAAACCTTGATCATTAGATGGAAAACTCACAAATTCACCCCATTCTGTCCCCCTCTGTCTCAAATGGACAGCAGTCGACAGTAAGTAAATTAATCCCCAGCTAGCATACCCCCACATAACTGTCAGATACCTCTTTACTATCATACCCCAGTATATAGTTGTCCAAGGAGCTCAAGGACCAATCTGGGCTAGGTTGCACAGCTATGCATGTAAAGACCCTGGTGGTTGCTAGCCTAGTATAAAATTATGAACCTATGAACCTGTGTTTGGTTTCCTGACAGTTATGAGTTTACATTTTAATTTACAGTGCAGTTCCAAGATAATATTGTTGATATTTTGAAAATCATCCATTTAGATTGATGGACATGAGTTTTGAGAGAGATGTCCTTTACCTTGTAGTGACCCTAACAGAGTACATCATACTAATGTTGTGCAGGTATGATTAGATTCATAATTTAACAATGCGATTAGGACACCATAGTCCTAATAATTGCTCATTGCATAAATTATTGCTATGGAAATTCAAGATATTAATGAGATAAGGCTGAAATACAATGTCAGTACTCCGACCTCATTTATAAACACTATAGACAGATAATGATTATGGGGATGCAATATATAGCAAAATGTGTTTAATAAAAGTCACATTGTTTTACAGACATACATTTCACTGGGTGAATTAATATAGCCTCCACATGCACTACTTTATTGCTTGTTCCGATGTATTCTGCACTTAAATTAACGAATGAATATAGCATTCAGCCATGCAATGACTACTACCATGGAAAAGTCAAGGTAAACTTAGCTTACAGGAGTGACATGTGTTTGTTTTAATTAATTTATTTATTTATTTTTCTTTAGGTCTCTTTGAATTTATTTGATCAGGGGGTTGTTTTTCAGCTTACCTTTGTCTTTTACACCAGTTCTTTTAAGGGGAGATGGTCTGAGCCATTAAACATTCTGCTTTATATTTTTTTTAAATGAATGATTGTGAGGTACTTTTCAATAGTTGAATTAAAACAATATCTATAAGCTCTGCTTTACTGGCCCATGATGCAGTATTTTGTTCAGCTGAATGAATACAATGTTCAGTTACACAAAGATCAGCATTGCAGGCCATCCAAAGTCCGTAGGACTGTAATTCTTTCTCAAAGAAGTGCTGTGACAGATGTTTTATTTTAGTTTTCTTTTGAAATTGTTTGATCCATGGCTTGTATTTCTGCTTTTACCATTTGTGCCAGCACATTGGATAAGAGGTAGTCTGAACCATTTTCAGAAATTGCCAAAGATAATTTTGTGTACATGAATGATTGCTTTTAGAATGCTCTTCTTAATTGTGCACTAAACTGCATATGTTGTAAAACATTATTCCAAGACTGCCCAGAACAAGCTAAGATCCTACTTTTAAGTATATTATGAATGAATTCTTTGTAAAGAAGAATATGCTGTTGATTTTCTGCTCACTTTCTCACAACAATACATGCTTCTTTTTCTTCATTAATATTTATCTACTTTGGTGTCTATATGTTCATTGTTCATCTATCAGTCAGTGCTTCCATATTGCCTTCATCAGCCAGCAAACCATTCAGTGCTTATATTGATTTGCATACTGACCACTACACTGAACCAACATATTGCACATGCTCACACATGCAAGACAGCACAAAATTAACAACTTGTATTCTCTTTTCTCAAAATGTTTATTGATTTTTTTATTGAATCAATGAACAATAGATCCCATTATAAACACTAAAATAATTAAAAAATAAATAAACAGTAGCAATTTAAGCTGCAATCTATTCATATATCTGCCAACTACTTAAAAAAGTATAGCTGAGTTTAGATTCAATTCTATAGAAAGCAAACAGAAAAAGAACTCATTAACTAAACAGGAAATATGCAAAATGTTGCATTCATACTTGTCCAATAGCATGCCAACTTTTGGCCAGACTTTAAAGTTAGAGCTTTTACTAATGCTTAATACAGTGGTTTTAATTCATTTGATATCCATTTACTTAAAAGTTTGACAAATTCCACAAAAGCAGAAAAATCAGAACTTGTCCAGTTTCCAGTACTAATTTCCATGCTTTAGATAAAATAGCCAAAATAAAGAAGCTTGACCTTTCTTGATAGCACTGGGGACCGGTGCCTCTAACCATAATGACTGACCAATTCCCTGAATGCCAAACAGAATTTTCTTAATTTATTACAGCTATAACATTTACATTCTCAACATGCTTCCAGTAAATTATTACATATCTGATAATATGATTCATTTCTGTGCAACAGCTTAATAATTTTATAAGAAGTAAGGAAAACTATGTGAATATTTGCAGGTAAATTTGTTCCAAAAATCTGCAGATGCAGTTTTCATAGAATAGGTTAATGCAATGCATTTTCAGTGTATGATGTGGATATAGCTTAATAATAAAAGCCCAAAATTAGGACAAACCTATATAATATTTATTAATAAGAACCAGCAGAGAAAACACCCTTGCTGATAACAGTAAAAAAAAAAAAATAATAATTTGGGAAAGGATGTCATACAAAAAAACGGTATTTCATCAATTCTTTGAATACGATTTTTTGTATACAGGTAAGACAACTTTTATAGACAGTGATAATGACTCTATATTATCTAACAGGTATAAAGTAATATGAGAACAATGTTCATAGCCAATAGATAATTATTGAATACAAGTACTTAAACATTAAAAATGCAATTTACTTGAAAAGAAAAAAATCATTAATGCTAAGAACTTTAAAGGAATTTACAAACTGGTTATTTTGAAGAATTTATACATGGGAATTCTTAAACAGAACATTTTATACTCTACTTAAAAAAATCTAGAAATACAAAAAAATAAAAAAACTATATTCTAGAGATGTAAAGAAAATATAGATACAGATTTGACCATATTTTGATTATATGTGCAAAACTTTGAACTTATTGGCAGCAAATGAAAGCATTTGGTCAAGCATTAAATTTAAGCAAACAAAAATATTATTTTATATAGTATTCTACCACCAGCAAGTATAAATAGTAGTAATTACTCCCTGTCTGGACAATATGAGCTATAGAAACTGGTTAAATAAAACAGACCATACATTTATATAACTTCTTCTACTGCTCTTTCAGTAAATCACTGATTAAAAATTAGAATAATAAATTAGAAAAATAAATAAAAAGTCAAATTCTAGTCAAAATAACAGCAATTTTGGAAATATATAACAGTGGTACCAAATCAGATAAATAAATAATGTACATTGTGTTTTACACAGAATAAATATGAGAGCATGTAGCTATTGTAAATAATGTATTGCTTCAATAATAAGATGATGCTTAGATAGAACTTTGATTGAGAGACAGAGAATGAAGATGTATAATTGTCTGAGTCAATAAAAAATTTAAAAAAGAAACATTTTTATATGTTGAATTTCCAAGTGATCATTAATTCCTACCTTATATTTGATTGGATTTCCATTAAAGATACTATAGCCTGTAATAACCGTGTTTAATGTGTAGTATAAAACCAGATAGAAATCTGGTTTTATAGACTTCAAAACTCAGATGTATTCATGGAGATAAAATTAAAAAAGTGGTTTTCTTCAACTTGGGGAATAACATAAAGGATAAAAAGGTTGTGTACATGTTTATTTTAGGAAGTATGCATTTTGATCAGTGAGTGCATACACTTTCTTACTTCAACTTTTTTGGCAAACATTCATGAAGTTTTTCCAAACAAAACAGCTCAGTATTAGAAAAATCAGACTTTACTCAAGTATCGTCAACTATCAGTAGAAACTGTGTCCTAGGCTTCCGCAGTGAGTGGATGAAAGCAAATACACCAAGGATCGTAATTACCAAATTGCATTTGTCAAAAACATCTTGCCAAAATACACTTTTTAAAGTGTTTTGTAAATGGGGCAAACCCCCCCTGCACCCCCAAACATATATGTTTGTATGGGTCCCAGTTGTTTGAGTTTTGAGAAACTAGAACTCCATATGGTCAAGACCATATGATTGAGTTTTTGAAAACTCAAAGCTTTTGAATGGAGATCTCAGTACAATGAGGATTGGGAAATTTGCTGTTTTCCTTACTATAGTGCGATCTTGGAATTGGTATATATAATTTTCAGGGGGTGTGGGGGGCCCCCCTTCAAAAATGTAAAAAAGGTAAATTTTGTGGGGTTTTTTTGATGTTCGAGTTTTCGGAAACTTGATCATATGATGGACTCTTCGATATTTTTTTAAGTTTCAGAAAAGTCGATCATCTGACATAGACATATATGATCTACTTTGCATGCTCAAAAGGACCTACACTCAAATGTTAATTTTGCGAGATAAAAATAATGAAACTAAAATCACAAACTAAGCATTTTTCCCAGGGCAGGTAAACACCTGCAGAAAACATCACAAAAACATCTGAAACCCACCTGGGAGGGGTACACCCCCAACTATGTATACCAACATTGGGATTGCACTACAGTGGGGAAAAGGGCATATTTCCCCATGTTGGGCAAGCATTTACTTGCCCTAGGAAAAACTACACAGTTCAGGGCTTCAGTTTTAGTTATTTTCGTCTTGTGAAAATAATGTTTGAGCATATGGGCTTTTAACCAATGTATATATATATATATATATATATATATATATATATATATATATATATATATATATGAGTCTACTGCATTTGGTCGAATTAAATTTGGATGAAAATGATTTCAGGCAGTTCACTTCACCTAAAATGCATTTTACTAAAAACCCATTTGGTCGAATTCCATTTGGGCAAAAATGGAATATAGCCCCTGCCCCAATGCAGTGCGACCCTGGAGAGATAATATAAAGTAAGGGGGGTGATTGCGGGGTGTGGAGGAAGTAGCCCCCACATAATTGCAGTGTATGCACTATGATATACATGTGTTTCTATTAAAAATACATTGAAACATATAACATCAGTAAAAACTAGTTGCAGCCCCCCACACCCCTCTAACTTTATATTCTCACTCCTGGGTCACACTGCAGTGGGACAGGGGCTATATTCCATTTTTGACCAAATGGAATTTGACCAAATGATCTTTCAATCAAATGAGCTTTCAGTGATGTGGGCTGCCTGAAATCATTTTCGACCAAATGTAATTTGACCAAAAGCAGTAGACCCATATATATATATATATATATATATATATATATATATATATATATATATATATATATGCACCAGCTAAACAGTTACACCAATTCGAAGCAAGGACAAATCTCTCAAAAAGGGAATCACTATTGGCACAACTCACCAACAGTCATTTCCTTTGGAGGAACTCAAATCAATGACACTTTGAAGCTTTAGCAGTAGAAACTTGAGAATTTAAACAACATCCAACAGCAGGATAACTGAGTCATAGTACATCCACTTTCTTGACACAAGAGACCAGCATCTCCAAATCAAGATAGCAGTTCCTCCAATGAAATGTATAGACAGACATATCTTCCAGAAAACAGGTCTCCTTTCCAGCCTTTGAAAATTCTTTCTATCTCTTTTAAAAATCTGTTATTTTAGCAGCAATAACCCTTCTGTAATCTGACAGCATCTAGCTCCACCTTAGTTTCCATGGAGCCCTCCCTGCTTCTGTCTTATCCTTAAAAAAGCAGTCTCTACAGCCATCACTATGTCACATTAACACTCCCAGAGATGAACATTGATTCAAGTTCCCATTGATGAACTATATCCTTTGGGACAACTTATGTGTTATAGGGGCATCTGCCTTAATAACGATTAATCCCTAACTTAAATGGCTGGAGGACTACTCTTCATAAGCAAGCCAAGAATTACTATTCTTCTACCTGTAAAGCCAATCAAAAGAGATATGATTTGTGATAAGGGTAAAGTCTGTCCCTAAAATATAATATATAACATTTTGTGGAGCCATTTCATCACTAAACATTCTCATTCAGTCTCTAAATAATACCACTTAGTATTACTGAGCTTACAGCTAATGTAAAATGGGATGTAATCTTCTTGTACATCTTGTCATAGGACTGTTGTGATTCCCACCTCAAAAACATTGTTAAAGACAATAACTGGTTTAGAGAAGTCTGAAGCTATTAAGATGGGTTTTGAGCAAAACAAACAGTTCTGTACTTACAAAACCAAAGTTCACATAAGTCAGTCCAGTATACAGACTGACACACAGAGAATTAATTTTCACCACACAGGATAGCAGCTTCTCAAATGCAGGTAACAGGTCTGCCAGTAAAGCTTTTAGACATACCTTCCAGTTATGATGGGTCCCTTACAGCTCTTGTTAAATATTTTAACCTTCTACTTCAGGAGTCAGCAATATTTAGAAGTAGTAACTGTTTCATACTTTGACTCCAGCTAGCTCTACTCCAGCTTCAGTGTATCCCTCCCTACCTGCATGTCTTGGGGTTAAAGGAGCATTCTCCATAGACACACTTATACCTCAAACCATATTATTCAAACATTGAAACTAATAAATATGACCTTTATTGCATTATTCAACTTTCCTATTGTAATTAGTAATAGTGCCATGACTGGCTGGCACAGATAAGGTTTGAATCCTACAACTGCATACCCAGTTATAAAGGAATGACAAAGCTGGATCCAGAGGAATGTTCTCTCAAATCACACCAGTGGTACTTGCTAGTTTAAAATAAAAGAAAGACTCAGTTCTCAGTTTACAAAATTGAATCTGGTCCCAAGACCATAAAGGGAACATGGGTATGGGCTTTTGACATCTGCACCTACATTCAATTGTGCACAGGTCACTAACAAAACTGAGTCTTTGCTGTGGTACTCCAGGCCTCCTTCTCACCTCTCACTCTCTCTCTCTCTCTCTCTCTCTCTCAGTGAACCACAGTGCCCTTATCCTTAGTAACTGTTTTTCAAACAAAAAGCAGCTAAACAACTCCAAAGAGCAAAGTAAAAATGAAAAAGCAGCAAACCAAAGACCAGGAAGGAACTGGACCACAAAACTTATAAGCTTTCATTCATTTAATTAAACACCAGGAACTTCATCAGAATAAATACAAAAACTTGAAACCACCATTTAAATACTTGTCATGTGCCAAAAACATCCAGTAACAAAATACTTCAAATGAATTATTTAAATAACCATTGTGATGTCATGAAAATTTAAAAATACAGTGCAAAATTTTTTAACATTGCATATGTATAAAAACATAAAATGTATATATATAATAGTTAATAAACACAAACTACCACACAGTGTTTCATCAAATAAAGCCCATGTTGTGAGCAGCTTAGCTCACTACATCAAAGCCTCTGTAACTGAAGAAAACACTTGATGTTAATAGTTTCATTTAGTCCTGGAGGGTAGTCTGCTCTTAAAGCTATCTGCCATTTAGTTTCCTTACATTCTAATAAGGCTCAAAAATTATCCACCAAAGGACCACAAACTACTTTATCTAAGACAAAGAATGTAAATTTCTTAAAATTGTTACATAATAAAACATGTCATGCCAGTGTATTATTCCTGCCTTTGTTTCTCACTGCCAACACATGTTCATAAATCTTTCTACTTAGTGACCTGATGGTATTGCCATCATAAAAACTGGTAGAAGAATTACATATTGCGAGATAAACAATACCCACAGAATCACATGTAAACCTGTCCTTTGCCCAAATAACTTTCTTAAAATGTTTCAACTCAACAGAACCTGAATTAGCTATGTATCTACATTGCCTGCAGTGACCACAAGCAAAAGTCCCAGCAGGGTCTTTGACCCCATTGTGTGATGTCTTAGAAGTCCTTTCAAGTATACTTCTTATGTTACATACCTTTTTATAAGTAAGCAAAGGTTCATTACCTAGGACTTTCACCAATTCAGAATGTCCAAGCAACACCTTCCAATTTTCCTTAATAACACGTCTAATAATGTCCATTCCATCTGAAATGGGCAATGGGAAGGCCAGCTCAAAAACCTTGTTGTTTTGATTCACTCTACTTGCAACACTAAAATTGCTTCTCAAGATGGGACTAGCTAAACTGTCTCTGAGAGTTATGACTTCAACAATACTACATAGCCAAAACAAATCATATCCTCTAGCTATAAAAAATCCAATAAGTTTGTAAACCTTATTTAGACGTGTTATTAAGGAAAATTGGAAGGTGTTGCTTGGACATTCTGAACTGGTGAATGTCTTTGGTAATGAACCTTTGTTTACTTATAAAAACGTATGTAACATAACAAGTATACTTGAAAGTACTTTTAAGACATCACACAACAGGGTCAAAGACCATGTTGGGACTTTTGCTTGTGGTCACTGCAGGCAATGTAGATACATAGTCAATTCAGGTTCTGTTGAGTTGAAACATTTTAAGAAAGTTTTTTGGGCAAAGGACAGGTTTACATGTGATTCTGTGGGTATTGTTTATCTCGCAATATGTAATTCTTCTACCAGTTTTTATGTTGGCAAGAACATCAGGTCACAAAGTAAAAGGATTTATGAACATGTGTTGGCAGTGAGAAACAAAGACAGAAATAATGCACTGGCATGACATGTTTTATCATGTAACAATTTTCAGAAATTTACATTCTTTGTCTTAGATAAAGTAGTTTGTGGCCCTTTAGTGGGTAATTTTAGAGCCTTGTTAGAATGTAGGGAAACTAAATGGCAGATAGCTTTAAGAGCAGACTATCCTCCAGGACTAAATGAAACTATTAACATCAAGTGTTTTTTTCAATTACAGAGGCTTTGATGTAGTGAGCTAAACAAAATGGGCTTTATTTGATGAAACACTGTCTAGTAGTTTGTGTTTATTGACTATTTTATATATATATATATATATATATATATATATATATATATATGCATTTTATGTTTTTATACATATGCAATGCTAAAAATGTTGTAGTGTATTTTTACATTTTCATGACATCACAATGGTTATTTAAATAATTAATTTGAAGTATTTTGTTACTGGATGTTTTTGGCACATGACAAGTATTTAAAGGGTGGTTTCAAATTTTTGTATTTATTCTGATGAAGTTCCTGGTGTTTTATTAAACAAACAAAAGCTTATACGGTTTGTGGTCTGGTTCCTTCCTGGTCTTTGGTTTGCTACTTTTTCATTTGTACTTTGTTTTTCAAACAAGTTATTTTTACACACACACATACACACACACACACACACACACACACACACACACACACACACACACACACACACACACACATACAATTCCAAGGGAAGACTGGTAGAATTCTCTAAATCCATTTCCCTGTAGCTTTCTTCCTGTCATGAAAGTACTAGCACCAATCTAAGTAGTGCGAAAATGCAGACACACTACTCTCGATTAAGTCATATATAAATATATAAAAATCAGTATTTCACTAGTAGTAGGCTCAAACAACCTAGCTACTTCAATAGGTGGATACTTGAGCAATAAACCAAACTGTTTAGATACAGATTATTATTTTTAAGAATCATTAAAGAGCAATGATTGTAAGCCATCTCTGTGAAGGTATAAATGTTTTTTTTTCTGTAGCAGACATTGTTACAAAAATCAAGTGGAGGTGTTATGTTAAGGATTTAAGATTGTCATGAAACCTGTGATTAATGCATCTTTGATGTTAGCTCCAACACCATAGATTGCATAACTGTGGCAATAAAAACAACCCTGGAACAGATTTCAAGTGTTGGAGTGTCTAGATTAAACAAGTCTAGTGCAGATCACCTAGAGGAATTTTAGAATCATAATTGCTAAGGACTGAAATTTATGAAAACCACACTGGATTATTGTTGATTATGCAATATTTGTAAGGAAATTATTTACAACATATGTTCAGGAACAACAACTGTTGCAAATTGTAAACAAACCTACCAGGGAATAGAACATACTGGATGTTGTTTTTGCTCCTAAAGAGATAAGTGTTACTTCATGTCAGTTTTTTTCACCTTTGATGTGCAATAATCATGAGGTTATAATGGTTAAACTACTCCTAGATAATTTTGCCAAGATGAAATCTAAACAAATGTATTTAACATTATTAACAAACTGTATGGAAGAAAAATAGTCATCATGTAAAACTATTCAGAATGATATATTCTTTGGAAAGATAGTGGAAGGAATGTGGCAAGTTTTGAAAGGGAGGGTTAATGTAAAAAAAATGTTTAACATCAGAATCTATGTGCACAAGGTCAGAAGAATGTATTCCCCTTAAGAACAGGATGTTTAATTAAGGTGAGATATAAAATATAAGAAAAGGAAATGATGTTGAAATATAACTTTGAAAACTGAAATAAAAAAAAAACTGGTCATACACATTAAATATAATTTGAGACAAAATGAGGAAAAATGTGATGACCATCATTTATATAAATATATTGAGCTTAATATGGAACCATTTTATAGATATATAAAGTGTAGTAGAAGTAAAGGCATACAAATCAATAACCTGTGCATAAATTCTAAAATTTGTTCCCAAATGCAACAGATTGTAGATATATTTACAAAAAAAGTATGCAAAACAATCTGAGCTGATAACATAGAAGTAACTTTATATACTGGAATTAAATTACTTTATGTTGAAAATGTACTATACAAACTGGACCCAAACAAAGCACAGGGAGGAGAGTGAATTATTAATAATGACCTGAGAACACTTCAGCATGAACTTAAAGTACCATTATATATGTTATTCACTAAGTCATTTAAATATGGGGAGATTCCTCAGAAATGGAGACATGCACTTGTTAAACTTATCTCTAAGATAAATGGGAACAGGACAATCCCAGAGTCATATAGACCCATAAGTTTACTTTCTTGTTGTGGAAAAATAATGGGAAAAGTTTTGGATAAATCATTGTCAGAATTAGAAAGGGTGGGGCATGAAACCATATACTGATATTCTGACAGTAGAGCTATACCTGTAAAATGGTGTTCTATAAAAATATAATAACAGCTACAAATGAAAAAGTGTGCTGTGACTTGAAAAAATATATCAGCATATATATATATATATATATATATATATATATATATATATATATATATATATATATATATATATATATATGTATAGTTACCTGTAACAATATGCTTTATAATAATATAATAATGACTATAATTGAAAAAGAGTGTTCTAATGTAATTTATATAGACTTATTGTTAGTGTTTGATAGGATAATCCATAAATCACTGATCAATAAATTAGAAGAACTAGGTATTAATGTAATCTTGTTAAGATGGATATCTGCATGGCTTATAAATAGGATGTGGCAAGTACCATACAGCAATTGGACAGGTGAAATTCTAAGTTACAGCCAGGGTATCCCACATGGCTCTGTGCTAGGCCTGTACTTGTTTAGGGTGTATATTTCTGATCTATCTTTTTCATCTGAGGTGTTCTAGGTTTGTATGCAGATGGCTTGAAAATGAGAAACCTGTCTACATCTGTTACAGATAGGGCATGTGCAAAGGGGAATAATATGGTGATAAATACAACAGAAATATGCATATGAGATTTGGGTGACATAGATTAAAGGGTGAATATTCAGTACAGCATACAGCCAATGAAACCTGATTTATTTAAGGACCTAGGTATATGGACAGATGCAACTTTAAGTCTTTCTGAGCTTATCTGATGGGGTGGGAGGTTGGCATAATGGTTAAGGTATTTACCTTACAGGCACAAGCTATATGGTTTAATTCTCATGTGGGGTAACTGGATAGGCTTAAAATAGCCCACAAGGGTAGTTAGCCTAGTACTAAGCTATGAACATATTAACCAATTTGTTAATGCTACTTATAAAACTATATGCTGTCCAAAATTATTTATAAAGTCTAGAAAATCAGAAATTATGAAATTATTATTTGCAAGTTACATTACACCTAAACTAGAGCAATGGAATAATAGTATGGAAACCTTATAAGAAAACTAGCATGAGTAAATTGGAAAGAGTACAATAGAAATGTACCAAGACATCCATGGATTTGAAAGTTTAAGTTATTATTAAAGACTGAAATATTTGAACGTGCTCTCATTTCAGAGGAGACTTTATTCAGGTATATAGGGCATTTAAAGGGGTGGCCACGGAGGTACAACTGTTTGGGTTGCCACCTAACAGCAAGAGGTTCTCCGTTTCGATTCTAGGCTGGGGTGCCTTCTGTGGTGAGTTTGCATGTCCTCCTGCAGTCACGTGGGATTCTTTTATGTGTTCTGATTTTCTCCCACACTCCAGTGACATGCAGTAGGTGGACTGGACACTCTAAATTGGCAATAGGTGAGAGTGTATGTGCGAGTAAGTGGAACAAATGAATTACTATGGCAGGGCTAGCCACCAGGTGGTGTAAACCTTGGCTCGAGATGATTGTTACTGCTGAAGTGACACCCCGACCCCATGTGCAAAAATGGGAAAAGGGGTTGAGGATGGATGGATAGGGTATTTAAAGACAACTAACAATAGGTATGCCTGTGATTATCAAAGAGTAATAGAGAGTCATCAGATAGCATGTGCAGATTACACATGAATGAGAGATGTACTAATCAGTTCTTTGAAGGGGTAAGTGATGCCTGGAATAGGCTACCAACTTACATTAAAGTAAGCACTAGTTTAGATATTTTTAAAACCAACTTGGATCCTTATTATGGGGATGACTGCTTTAGTTTATTGGCAGGCTAGAAAACCATTATTACCCACATCTGAAGTATTTGTATGTATTTATGTATGTATGTAACTAAGCAGAGGAATTAGAAGGTGCACAAAGAATTTCAAAATAATAGGCAGTTACACAGTGTATGTAAATAGGGCTCTTATGTATAGCTAGCTAAATACCCCAGTTGCCTTTCACTAACTACTCTAAGTCAGAAAAGGTAATACAAAGACAGAACAGAAACCATTTCTAATATGTCATAAAGGTATTCTAAACAGAAACTAAGAATAAGTGTGTCAAAGACTTCATGGCTTCCAGTCCTAAATATTTATACATTTCAGTTCCTCTTTTCTATTTCTGTTCTTGATAAATGTCTGTTATCATTTTCTTTAATAACAATTTCATAACATTTAAGGCCTTCAAGTAACAAATGATATTTTTATTTTTCATAATGGCATTTGAAATTAAATAATTCATCTTTAGTGCCAGTCTAAATGTTATTTTTATTTTGACTACCACGCATACCCCAGGATTCATGAAGCTCGGTGCAAGGACAGCATTAGCCTTGCAGCGTAGAGATGGCACAGCAGCACCACATGCATATTAATGAAGGTGCACTGCCGTAATGGCCACGTGCATAGGAAACGTGCGCAAGTGCAGGGGGGCATGTCCAAGCTCTGCACGGAGGTGTGAACATGGCTGCATATGCGCAACCTAAAATGCTGACTGGTACACCCTGCCTCTAATAGTAATCACTCCTGTCAGTGTCCATAGATAATGAAATGTATGCAAAGCATACAAGACAGTTTTGCGAACACCAAAATAAAAAGTAAACACAAAGGCACGTAGCTGAATATTGAGTCCCCGTTCCTCAAACAAATGACATTTAAAACCCTGTGCCCGTATTCCATTGTAGTGTCAATAGTTATACCAAGTGGAAGCGAAACACATCATGTTAGTGTGCCGCCAATTGCTAAGCCTAGCCCAGTGGTTAGGGTTACCACCTGTCCCACATTGTGAGGGACAGTCCCCCTCTGGGCAGTTGTGTCCATACCAAAACCATTATGAATGTCAAATGTCCTGTGATTGTAGGACATAATTATGTCCCATATTTTATGTAATAGTCCCATACAATACATATTTCCATATGTAAAATACCTAAATGTTACAAGAAACAGAATAAGCAAGTAAACAAAACAGAATAAGCAACTAAACTGCTACAACAATAAGCTGATATTTAGGCATAAAACTAAAGTACTATCCTTGGTACTGACTGTGGGTATGTGTTGGCCTGTAAAACCTGATGTGTGTCCCGAAAATGTCCCATCCTGGTCATATGAAAAGGTGGCAACCTTACCAATGGTCAGAACATTCACCCAATATCTGCCCATTCGCGGTCCAAGTCATCCTTGTCAGGATGGCCCAAAGATGAATGGGTATTACCCGGGTCTACCTACCATGTCATGAAAGATAAGTATTTGCGTGTACCTATGTGCGTGAAGTACAGCATGTGGATGATCAGAAATGCTAGGGTAGTCCTCAAACCATATTGGTACCAGAGATACGTAGTGTACGCAATGTGTTGTGTTGACTGTGCCATGGGCCATCAACCAGAGAAGGGATGGATGGTGTCTGTGGAATATGGGGGTGGGGGGTGATGGGTAATGTAATAATTCGCCAAGGGGAGACTGATTTGGATGCACAACAGGTGAACTGGAGGTGTACGTGGGAGCAGTGGGTAAATCAAAAAGATAACCAAAGAACAAATATTCACATCCACAATACAACCTGACAGACCATACTGTAGAACACAATCCCACAAACATATGAACATTAAAATGTGTGATAGACATGTACAGAAACATTACCGGCACATACCCACATAATGGTCTGGCCTGAACTGAGCCATCCAACCCCAACACACCTGGATACATAATTGAATACCCATCATCCCCTCCACAGCACACCACCCCCCTTTCCTGAATGTCCACGAGAACCACCCATACTCGGGCTGCTAGCTAGGCGCAGCCATATCTGCACATAGTGACCCCTTCTCATATCTAGTAGGCAGTCTCACCCTAGGCAGTCTCAGGATTGCAATCTATGTATCCCTTGCATGTATAACCCTACCTTATTTCC